>NC_142948.1:32668080-32683080 GCF_046866305.1 Octopus bimaculoides | reverse complement strand
TTTTGTTTTTAGGAAATTTATTTATTCATTTGTGTATTTTATTTATTCTTGGTGTGAAAATGGTTGAGAAACTTGATTTCTGTTGAAAATGTTTTCTGTAAAATGTCGTCTGAAATTATCTGTTATTTGTATTGAGGGCGACAGAGCTGACACTTTTATATGGAAATTTAAAAACTTAAAAACACATATGGTTTCACATTTTGGCACTGAGAGGTCACGGCTCTGGTGCCACAGACATGTGATTAGAATGTCACAGGAAAGAATCACAAAACGGATTCTTCAAGCCGAGCCAAATGGCGGGATATCTAGGGGTGGACCAAAAATGAGATGGTTCAATATTTTTAGTCTCAGCTGGACATGCCTGGGAATCCAACCAGAAAGTCAAATGGTGGTTGCTTCTGATAGGACCCTATGAAGGAGGTGCCTGAGGACTCTACCCTTCAAACCAAACCAACTGGCAGTAAACCCAGGGGTAAAGCAAGAATTGGATGGTTGGATATCCATAGTCCCAGCTGGTCATGCTTGGGAATCAAACCAGAAAGTCTAATGAGAGCTGCTTCTGATAGGACCCTGTTGAGGACAGGGTGCCTGAGGACTCTACCCTTCAAACCAAACCAAGTGGTAGGAAGCACAGGGGTAAACCAAGAATGAGATGGTTGCATATCCATAGTCTCAGTTGGTCATACTTTGTAATTAAAGCCCGTTTTCTTTGTAACCAGATTATTTAGCTACTCTATTAGTCTAACTACAGATTATATATAAATATGCTGTACCGTTCCTAATGAATCAGACCAGGGACTAATAATGAAACAATGAAACAAAAACTGGAAGAAAATGAAGAAATCATTTGTGTAATTATGTGTGGGATTATAATTTAAGAGAAATAACCAAGCGATCGTGGTGATGATGCTGTTGTTGTTGAGTGAGCTCACACTAATATTTCAATTGGGGAAACAGCATAAGAAGAAATATTGCTTACTCTTACTGTACTGGTGGTTTAGATGTGTCTTGTTTAAACTGTATAGTTAGTTTTATGTTCAGTGTTAACTGCATTCGTCTAAATGTGTTTACAGTCACTGTGCTGATCTAAATATGTCTACTGTCTCCATGTTAGTCTATTTTTGTTTAGTGTCACTGAGTTGGCTTAAGTGTTAACTGTTTCTGTACTGGTCTAAATGCGTTTATGGCCATGTTTGTTTTGAATCAAGTGCTATAGTGTTGATCCAAATGTGTTTAGCACTTATCTAACTTTTTTAAGTGTTATTCTATTTTTTAAACACGTTCACTGCATTGGTCTAAATATATTTAATGTTACTGTTATATTGGCTTAAATATATCTACTGTTAGTCTAAATGCATCTAGTCTCTGCTGTTTTTGGTCTAAATGAAATTTGTGTTTAACATTTACTCTGCTGACCGAAATATGTTTAATGACTACTATATTAGTCTAACTGTATTTAGTGTTAATGTCCTAGTCTAACCATGTTTACAGTTCATTTTACGTTTTATGTTACAGTGCTGGTCTAAATGTATTTAGTGTCACCATCCAACCCATGCCAGCATGGAAAGCAGACGTTAAACAATGATGATGATGAAGATGTCACCATTGGCCTAAGCATGTTAAGTACATCTGTGTTGGTCTAAATGTGCTTAGTGTTAGTCTAAATGTATTTGGTGGTACTGTTTTTTATAAATGTATTTAGTGTTAGTCTAAATGTGTTTAGAGTATACAATGCTGGTGTGAATTCCAACAGAAAATCGACGAAGATGAAGAATGATATTTACCTCTTCCCTGGTTTTCACTGGCTCAGACTTCCTGTGTTGTACCGTTTGGGTGCCACTGTGGAGAGAGTGCTGCTGAGCCAGTGAGAGCCGAGTGCCAGGTTTATAAACAGAGAATTCATCCGAAACAGATGATGTTGCCAAGTGACGATCCTTCTCAGCTCGTTTTGGCAAAGTGTTACAATGTATAACACTAGCGTCTCTATCGTTTAAAGACCTCGACGGGTCTTCGTATCGAGCCCCAGAAAACTTCATCTCAACACCTTGAGGCAATTCACATGAAGTGTTCAACGGGCTGTTTCCTGGTTGGTTGTGCGAGCGTAAAGTGACTGACTTTAGGCTCGGTTTTGGGCTGCAGTGTCCATATAAAGGGTTAATCCGCTGCAAGGCGGGGCCATGCTGTAAATTATCAATGTCTGTTTGCATGGGGGTGGAGTGTACTAAGTTACGTCGATCACAAAGTGACTCACTACTTGAGCTAGAACTAGAGAGCTGAGAGAATTTTTGAATGGGATCCGTTATTTTGCGAGCGGAATCTAAAGTCGTTATTGCCGTAATTGGTAGATTCCGCATTGGGCTGCGAGTCTGGTGCACTTGCGTGTTTACACTGACAAATGGTAATGTGCTTGAGTCATCCGTACTACTTAAGGAACTTGAACTTGAGGTCTGAGGAATCTTCAAGCTACTGTGCACCATTGGAGATGAAGCACCACTCGCAGCGCCAGCACCTTCCATTGTAGACAATGCATTTCCTGAAAGGGATATCGAAGAAGATGGCATTACAGATTGAGAATTCCGTTGGTGTTTATACAAGGGATTGGAAAAAGATAGTGGCTGCTGGATGGAGGAATGTTGAGTAGCAAATGATGTGGAACTCAAACTAGAAAACTGAGCAGGTAACGTTGAGCCGCTGAATTGTTCTTGAGGTGCCAGTGGTAGTTCCATGGACAAGGTTGACGGGCTATACACCGTCGGTTGATAACCTGAAGAGGACATGAAAGAATTTTGACTAGTAGATCGTTGGGAAGATGCTGCAAGAGAATTACTGGTATGGCTACGATGTTGAAGATCTGAGTTGGTTTTGTCTGCAAGCGCCGTCTCGTACGGAGCATCGCCTGTGTCATCAATGTAACTAATTCTGTTATCATAACCATTAACAGCTTCGGCTGTCGTTAGAATATCGTTCCACCATTGTTTTAACGAGTCTTTATTATTATTAGTGTGTTTGCTGACCGATACATCAGAAATATCTCGTGTCACAGAAATATCGTTAAATGCACTGCACATATTTGCCTCGTTAGTACGCTTCCATGTGCCTGATGTCTGTTGAGTGATTCCACCGTTGTCTGAATTCATACTGTCATCCATGTTTATTGTGTGGTTGTTGTCGTTCGTGTGTAAAGTTGACTTGCTCAGCTGAAGTAATGAGCTCACCGAAGGATTGCTGTTTGGTGTCGTGGCCAAATTGTCATAGATCTGGCTCTTTCGGTTAGGTTGTTTTTTCCCAATTTTGGGATCGTTTAAGGCCTGGGTGAGTCCATTGAGAATATCAAGTAATGGATGCAGTTTTGTTATTGTAGCCTAAAAAAAAACAAGAAAATAATAATTATTATTAAAATTAATTTCAAAGCAAGTCATATGAAAATCTTAATCAACCATCTTACTAATTAGAAATCAAATTAACAATGTTGAATTCTGTGTGTATGCGTGTTTGTGTGTGTGTATATGATGTCTGTTTATAATTATTTCTCTAAGGTATTTCAAGAATTGCAAATATCTAATTAGAAAAAAAGAAACTGAGATGAAAGATAAATGAAAATTTCACTGAAATTGTAAAATAAAACATTTCTACATTATCTTTAAAAAAAATAGTTTTAAATCTAATGAAATCTTTAATTAAATTTTTAGCGGACTTTTTTAAATAAAAGTAAAAGATTAAAACAACATGACTCAAGAGTCAGGTGGTCAATATTTAGAGATAATAAACTTTGACATTGCATGTTAATTAACATATTATTTAATTAAGCTATGATTACTCAAAAAAAAAAATCCTTTTCATATGTTGTATTCAAATGTGGACAATTAGATGGAGAAGCAATGACCTGCAGAGCAATGTGAATTGAAGAGTTTTGTTCAAGAACACAATACACCACCCAGTATAAGAATTGAAATCATGATCACTAGATCGTGAGTGCAACACCCTAACCACTAAGCCATGCACCCATATATATATATGTATATATAATATATATAATATGTATACTACTTGCCTCATTAGCTTTATCTAATGTTTCTATAAGAAGAGAATGTAGAACAGAGAGTTCTTTGCCAAAATCTATAACAGCATGCTGGTTCTTTAGGAATTCATTCCCAACATCTTCACTCTGAAAAATATAAAGTAAATGGATAAGTAATACAGTAATTAAAGACGATAATTAAAGACAATAATAAGGTTGGGCTAAGGTTAAATAGCAACGTAAAACACATTTCTTTCAGAGAAGCTCAAATGTGAAAAAAATAAGTAAATAAACAAATAAGAAAACAAGACTTACAGAAATATCTTTTAGAAACTGTTTCATATTTTCAAATTCTTCTTCTACAAAATCATTCATGAAGATCATGAATTCTTCTTTACCACCAAATCTAAAAGAAAATAAAAAGATAAATATATAAATAAAGCAACACACAAGACATTCCTTGCAGAAGTACCAAATATTTTATTTTGGTATTTGGCTTGCAAGATTCTTGTATCTTGGGAGGGTCATCATGTCAATAACACACACGCTGGTTCCATTTCACTTCTTTTATTATTATTATTATTATTATTATTTTGAATCAGTTAACATTTAACCAATTAACTAATTGATTGTTTATTTAATCATTCAGTTAATCGTTCAATCAATCAGCTAGGTTCATCAGAAGACAGACAGACAATTGCCCAAGATGCACTGATGCAGTGGGACTGAACCCAGAACCATGTGGTTGGGAACCAAACCTCTAACCACACATGTGCCTATTAAGGTAAACTTTGAATAGAGTAAATATAGTTTATCTCAATAAAATACAAAGGAAATGTATGAATCTGAAAAAAGAAACTCTTCGCTTACTGTGTGAAATTAGCCAGCTTTTGAATGGCCTTCGCTATCAAAGTTAATGTCCTGACAGCTTTGTCTGACGGGTATTCTACAAGAGAAGGATGATGTAAAACAAAGATTAGAATAATTGATAGTGACAGAAGAAATATTAATACAAAAAGGTAATTTTGATTTTCAACTTAACATGGAGGTTGTGTTAGAATACAGAATATTGTGTCATTTACCTTCAATTCTGGTAGCTCTAGCAAGCAATTCTCATCAGCCAATGATATAATTATGCGTGCTTTTATGCACCGCGACTCCTTATGAGAGATCGTCTCAAGGTAAGGATCCCCTTTGGTTCATGAATGATCATGAGATTGCACCTAAAAAGTTCCCATTCGAGGCACAAGTCTGGTCAAGGTTGTTTATGGAAGACCAGCAGTTACCCATGCATACCAGCCTCTTCTCTGCACATCACCGATGTCAACCAAGGGAAAGGCAAAGGGGCCGATACAGCTTGGCATCAGTGATGTTGCAACTCATTTCTACAGCTGAGTGGACAGGACTGACGTGAAATAAAGTGTCTCGCTCAAGAACACAATACGCAGCCCGGTCCAGAAATTGAACTCACGACCTCATGATTGTGAGCCTGACAATCTAACCACTGAGCATGCCCCTTCACATACTCAAGGTAAATAATGCTGTGTTCTAACACATCTTTCATGTTAAGTTGGAGATCAAGATTACTTCATATTTGAATGTGTGTACAGAACTAGAAATTAGTGTGTAGGTGTGTATTTAACTAGACCAGTTGTTGCCAAGCTGTTGTCCACAGGACTATCTGAATGGCATGCCAATGAAGAACTACCTTGAAACATTTTAGTAATGCAGCCCACCTGATAATGAACCACGTCTCATGCGGCCCACTTTTTGAAAAAGGTAGGTCATGCCTGAACTAGAAGTTAATGTGTAGATGTGTATACAACTAGAATTCAGTTTAGTGGGGTGTGTTTAACTAGAAAACAGTGTATGAAGATATATATATATATATATATATATATATACACAAGAGGATATCTGTGTGTAGTGTATACAGCTTGAAATCAGTTTATGGGCATATATACAATTATACAACAAGGAATCAGTGCATAAGAGTGTATACAACTGGGGATTAGTATATAGGTGTAGATACATTGAAAAACAAGTATCTGAGGGTGTGTACTAGTGTGAAACTAATGCATGGGTGTATACAACAAGAAATTAATGTGTGGGTGTGTATACAACTAAAAATCAAGTACAGAGTATTTATGTATAATGAAAAATCAAATTGTGGGTGTTGGGCCTCACAGAGGCAATGGCCGAGATCTTTAAAGCACCTTTCGAGCTCCAGTCAGCCCAAGGCCACAGCAGAAGACACTTGCTCAAAGTTCCACACATTGAGATTGAACCCAAAACTATGTAGTTGAGAAGCAAGCTTCCTAACCACACAGCCATGCCTGTGAATGAAAGTGACAATGAATATGAAGAGAAAATAGTAATTAAAAATTTTTTTTTTTTTTTTTTTTTACCTTGAATCAGTTTAAAAAGACTAGGAGAAAGGATTGCTGGACACAAGAATCTCAAAAATATTGATGCACTGATTAAGTTATCACTAAGGTCTTCCTTCTCGTTTACACGGCAGTTTTCTCGGAAACCTGCAAACACTTCTCGAAGTTCACTATATTAAGAAAAAGAAGAAAAAAAAAACCAAAATAACAATAACTAAAATAATCATCATAATTATTTAATGTCTACTGACCATTGCCAGTGTTATGTAAATGGCACTAGACTTCTGTTTCTGTTTTGGCAGGGTCTTTATGGCTGGATGCCCTTCCTAACCCTAACCCCAACCACCAAGAAGAGTGGACTGAGTGATTTTGACATGGCATGAGCACAGGTGAGGTCAGTTTTGGCATAGCAATATTATAAAATAAGGAGACACAAACATACACACAAACACACACATACACAACAGGCTTCTTTCAGTTTCTGTCTACCAAATCCACTCACAAGGCTTTGGTCAGACAAAGGTTATATAGTAGAAGAGATTCCACACAGTGAGACTGAACCTGGAATCTTGTGGTTGGGAAACAAGCTCCATATCACACAGCCAGCCCATGCCTATATGAGTGTGTGTGTGTGTGTGTGTGTGTTTGTATAAATATCATCATCATCATCATTCAATGTCCGTTGTCCATGCTGGTATGGATTGGACAGTTCGACTGAAAACTGGAAAGCTGCACTAGATTCCAATCTGATTTGGCTTGGTTTCTACAGCAGGATGCCCTTCCTAATGCCAATCACTCCAAGAGTGTAGTGGGTGCCTTTTATGTGCCACCAGCACAGGTGCCAGTTATGTAACACCAGCATTGGCCACAACTACAATATATAATGCATGTATGTATGGAAATAAAATAAAATATACAGAAAGGAAAATAATGTCTAGACATACCCAGGAAAATAACGTCTAGAATTTGAAATTTTATTCCAAGCTTGTTCGCAGAGTTTCTTTAGGTTGGCTTGGTTTCGTTGGAGAGTTGCATTGTTGGAAAGCTTGGTGGGGTCGACCTCATAGTCTTCCGACAGCTCAATAATCTCCATAACAAATTCTCTCAATGTCACTTGTAAATACTATTGGAAAAGATATTAAAAGAGAAAAATATTCAGCCAACAGGATTTTATTTGATTTGAACTCAGATTCTCTAGCTTTACATAAATGAAAGAAATATCTCACAATTTGAACATACAAAGTTAAGAAATAGAAAAAACGAAAATTCTTGACAAGGGTTCGATATTTAACCCATTAAGCATTCTGATTATTCTGCCACATGCAATGCTTATTTATTCAAATTCTTTCGTGCTAATCATACAATATCTTGTAGCTTTGAGATTTTAATGATGCGATTACCGGTGATAACGATATAAACTCGTTTTACTTACGTTTTCACCAACCAATTTCATGTAGGCTTCCATTGCCTTTGTTGCAATACTGTTGCCTCGAAATGTCAGATGTTCATTGTCTGCAAACGAAGGAATTATAATGGATCAGACAAACATAGACAAGAGAAAGATCATTTATCTTTTTATTCGTTTCAGTTATTAGACTGTGGCCATGCTGGGGCCACTGCCTTGAAGAATTTTTAGCTGAAAGAATCAACCCCAGTATGTGAAAGAATGAAAGGCAAGGCTGACCCCAGTGGAATTTGAACTGTAGGAAACCCATTGCGTGCACGTACATGTGTGTGTGTGTGTGTATATGTGTGTGCATGAATGTGTTTTTGTCTGTGTGATCTTGTCTTGAAACTGCATGTTAGTTGTAAATGAGTGTCTCTGTCATACAAGCAGTGTCATTCATTTCTACTATTCAGCTAGAACACGTCTGGGGTAATGGGGAAATTCTGTCTTGCTTGGAAACAGGTGAGGGCTGGTGACAGGAAGAGCATCCAACCTGTAAAGTAATCTGTCTCAATAAACTCCTTCCAACTCCAACCACATAGAAAAGGGGACATTAAAAACAATGAAAATGATGATGATGACGATGATGAAAACACAGATGACATATTTACCTAATCTAGATATTTCTGCCATGACCACATCACAGAGGAAGTTCTTTGCTTTATTCAAGTGCTGCATGGCATGTACTAAACATGTAGCAATGTCTTCCTTGTCCCGCACACTCACCAACGGCTCCAGATGTTCACACAGGCTCACATAATTACTGGTTAAATACTGGGAAAAAAAAAAAAATAACAAAACCATGAGGACATGTAAACAGTTATCAGGATACAATGATTACGAAAATGTGATGTGGGGGTGGATTGGGGTGGAGGTGGTTGCTGGTGCAGTGTTTAACCCCATGTGAACCTTGATTCACCAGACCATGACCAAGGACATTCTGGCTCTGCTCAACTAGTTTCTTTATATATGTGTCTTTTCACTTGGGCACATGAAAAGACACTTGAGCGAGTTTGTTGCCAGTGCCGCTGGACTGGCTCCTGTGCAGGTGGTATGTAAAATACACCATTTCGAGCGTGGCCGTTGCCAGTACCACCTGACTGGTCTTCGTGCCGGTGGCACGTAAAAGCACCCACTACACTCTCGGAGTGGTTGGCGTTAGGAAGGGCATCCAGCTGTAGAAACTCTGCCAAATCAGATTGGAGCCTGGTGTCGCCTACTGGTCCACCAGTCCTCAGTCAAATCGTCCAACCCATGCTAGCACGGAAAGCGGACGTTAAACGATAATGATGATGTCTTGCAGGCTACATTGGCCAATGCATCTTTCCACTGTTTAGGTCAGTAGCTCTCAACCAGGGCCCATGTCAGATTTTTGGTGGGGTCTACACAAGCAAAATAGTAAAGTGGGAAGCTACAAGTAGTATTTTTAAAGGCCCATTAAAAAAAATACAGAAATTTTGCTTTCGATGTATTCATTGCAAAAAAAATCAGCCAGGCTTCTTTCTCTGATGTTTCATGGTTCAATCTATACAAGTTAATGAGTGTGTAGTGGTGCGAAATTATGGCCGCCATTAAGGAAGTACAATCTACGCATGCACAAGGGACTTGCCTTCCCGGAAGCCCCTCGAGTGTGCATGCGTAGTAAAACCAGTACTTAAAGCGTTACTTTCATTTTATAAGCCTCTTGAGCGCGACACCTTCGATGTGACAACACCTTGCTCCTCAACGAAGCACTCTTCACCACGATGCCTTCGATGGTGATAGCTACTTGCTTCTCTGGCATGCATCAAGGAAACTCTTAACCTTCCAATACCGATTGCAAATCAATCCAGCGGCTGCTAAGCTGAATGACAGGACTTGTAAAACCAAGCATCATCAAAAAATAAAACTTATTTTTATTATGTTGTTGAATTGTTCTACTGTTTCTTAATATATAATTTTGTTGAAAGGTGATAGAGAGAGAGACTAATGTCTCTATTGCAACTATCAATCTTTTACAAGTGAAAAACAAAACAGGAATTTTGAAAGCAATATCAATAAAACTTAGCTTTTAAACATTGAATGGCTATGGTTGGGGGTCCACCGTGTGTACATTATATATAGTAAATCCCCCCAAAAAACGAAGAACAAAAAACAAACAACGTGAGGACATGGTACATGTAAAGTATTAGAAATGAAAACCAATAAAGAAACAAAGAAATGGTTTTTACCTCTGTAAAGTCTTTGTAAAGTTCTTGAGGTAGAATCTGTACAGATTGGTATTTGATCCGTACCCGAATCATGGGTAATTCTGCTCGGTTTTCTTTCAACTGTTTGCCAACAGTAACACTATTCACAGTGAACCTAGCCAAAGAGTAATAATAATAATAATAATAATAATAATAATAATAATAATAATAACAACAATAACAACAATAATAGTGGTTTCAAATTTTGCCACAAGGGTAGAAATTTTTGGGGAAGAGATGAGTCGATTATATCGACCCCAGTGTTCAACTGGTACTTAATTCATTGACCCCTCCGAAAGGATGAAATGCAAAGTTGACCTCGGCAGAATTTGAACTCAGAACATAAAGATGGACGAAATGCCACTAAGCATTTTGCCTGGTGTGTTAACAATTCTGCCAGCTCACTGCTTTAACAATAATGATTTCAAGTTGATTACATCGACCTAAGGGCATAACTGGTACTTATTTCATCAACCCCCAAAAGGATGAAAGGCAAAGTTGAGCTTGGCAAAATTTGAACTCAGAACATAAGGGCAGATGAAATACCATTAAGCATTTTGCTCGGCGTGGTAACAATTCTGCCCGCTTGTCACTACTATAATAATCATCATCGTCATCATCATTGTTTAACGTCCGCTTTCCATGCTAGCATGGGTTGGACGATTTGACTGAGGACTGGTGAAACCAGATGGCTACACCAGGCTCCAATCTGATTTGGCAGTTTCTACAGCTGGATGCCCTTCCTAACGCCAACCACTCCGAGAGTGTAGTGGGTGCTTTTACAATAATAATAACCATGATACTTTCTACTATAGGCACAAAGCCTGAAATTTCAGGGGAGGGGGTAAGTTGATTACAATGACCTCAGTACACAACTGGTACTTAATTTATCGACCCTGAAAGGATGAAAGGCAAAATCGACCTTGGTGGAATTCGAACTCAGAACGTAAGGACAGACAAAAAATGCCACTAAGCATTTGGCTCAGCGTGCTAACAATTCTGCCAGATTGTCACATTCCTTTCTATTATAGGCACAAGACCTGAAATATTGGGGGAAGGGGCTAAGTCAGTTGCATTGACCCCCAGTGCTTGACTGGTACTTAATTTATCAACACAGAAAGGATGAAAGGCAAAGTTGACCTTGGTGGCATCTGAACTCAGAATGTAAAGACAGGAAGAAATACTGCAAAGCATTTTGTCCAATGCAGTAATGATGCTATCGCCTTGCTGCCATTATAATAATAATAATAATAATAATAATAATAATAATAATAATAATAATAACAACAACAATGTTCTCTATTTCCTGGAAGAAGAAAAAATATTTAGAACAAAATAGAAAATAAGATATGTAGATAACATACCATTTCTCAACTAACTGTTTGTTACCAAGGTCACAGACTGGAATAGTTACAATTCCTGAAATATAGAAAAAAAATATATATAGAATAAAACAAAAATATTATATAAAAGAGAAAGAAAGAGGGGTTGAATCTGTTGGTGTAATCGTGCGTGTGTGTGTGTGTGCATCAGAGTGAAGATGCATGTATATGTAGGTTTCTGTGTGTTCGTGTGGTGTATGTGTATGTGTATATGATGGTGTCTGTGTGTTATTATGTGTTCTGGTGTGTCTGTATGGTGGTGTAAGAGTGCAGGATGGGGCTGTATCTATGTCTAAAATGATCAAATTTAATTTGTTGGGTCTCGAAATTTCTTTCTAGTCTGTTTGTTAATATATCATTAATTATGTTGCTGTTCTGGTTGTTGTTGATATTGCTGTTGTTGGCAGAATTTTAGAAACAATTTTTTAATTGAAATATTTAAAATGTTATTTCAGAATAAATTAACTCAAAAAAAAACTAAGATGAATAAATGACATTCTTTGGCAGTTAGTAGGGTGACAAATACCAAAAGCTTCCACCATACCATTCCACATATGGAATACTTAAGAATGCACTTGATTTATCTGCTGCACAAGGTCAATATTTCCTGTAAGAAGCAGTGGTGGTAGATGGGGTACTGTCATGTGGGTCTACCACAAGTCCACTCGAAGAAACTTCTTTGTGGTTGTAGTGGGCGGCGGGTGCTGACTGGAATCTACCACAGACCGACCAAAAGAAACACAGCTATTTCTAGAAGCCACTCAGATGCTAGAAATAGCTGTTAAAACTCTTGCTCTTAGACACAGGAGGACACATTAGGTGATGCAATGTGATGCTGGTGCTGCATAAAAAGCAGTGGTGATTGTACCATGTAAAAATCAATGGTGATGGTGCTATGTGAAAAACACTGGTACCACATAGAAAGCACTGGTGCTGGTGCCACATAGAAAGCAATGGTGTTGGTGCCACAAAAATCAGTGGTGATGGTGCTATATGAAAAACACTGGTATTGGTGCCACATAAAAAGCACTGGAGATGGTGCCACACAAAAAGATGGGCTGGCTACAGTCAGAACAACTTTGATCTGTTTAACCAGGGTGGATCTGTGGCTGAAAAAACAGACAACAGACTTTAACGAATTACTGCTTAATTTATGAGATGAGTTGTTAGTACTATTATAAGCTTTCTTATTAGAAAGTATCAGTCATCTTTCATTTGTCAGTCATTGGACTGTGGCCATGCTGGGGCACCACCTTGAATTAACCCCAGTACATATTTCCTGAAAGCTTGGTGCCTCCAATGGTCACTAACACATGTAGATATAATTACAAGGCCATAGACACATGTAGGTATCTCTGGTGGTGATTGGCACATGTAGATATAATCATAAGGTCATGAAAACATCTTGATGTTGTCCAAAGGCCACAAACACATATAGGTGTCTCCAGTGGTCATTAACATATGTAGCTATAGATAGAAAGCTTATGAAGACATCTTGATGTTATCCAAAGGCTACAAACACATGTAGGTGTCTCCAGTGGTCACTAACACATGTAGCTATAGATATAAGGCCATGAAGACATCTTGATGTTATCCCAAGGCCACAAATACATGTAGATAAATACAAGGCCTCTAACACATAGATATAAACAGTGGCCTGATAGATAACAATCTTATTAATTTGCAGTTTAGTACTTTGTGTTGGAACTTTAAACTCAATTGAAAAGAAGACAGAGTATAATTGGAGCTGAGAACAACTGACCTATTTTAGTATTTTTATCTTTTTTCTTCTTCTTGTCTGCTTCTCGATACAGATACAAAATAATCTGTTTTATGTTGAGCAAGTTACTGAAACAAGATAAAAAATAATAATAATAACAATACTAATTCTTTCTACAGGAAGCACAAGGCCTGAAATTTTGGGGAAGGGATTTCAACATTTCAAAGGTACAAGACAATGCATAATTAAGTCAGAAGAACGAGAATAAAATAAGAATTACATGTGACTAAGGAAGCTGGATTCTGGAGGATTAAAAACAGAATAATAATTACCTGAATTCAAAGAACTCTCCCCAAAACAGCATTTCTGACTGTGTTTTACAGGAAGTTTTGGCATGCATTGAGGAATCCAGAAAGATTTCACAAAAATATCTGCAAAAAAAACAAAAACAAAAAAGAAAAATGAAAGTTTAAAAATACAATTAAGGGGTCAATTGTATCAAATCTGACTTGCTCTCCAGAAAGACATATTCAATAAAAGAAAGGCCACACTTCTACCTGTACAGTCTCATTGTAAAGGTGGTACTCAACACCTCGGGTAAGCCTACGACCCAGTAGTTTAGAAGTTCTTGTCCATATTGAGGCCTTCTGTTTGTTTTTTTAGGTAGGTTTACCATCCATTGCAAGACATAACACAATGTATTACCAGGTCCATGAATTGAAACCACAGTCTTACATGTGTGAGACATCAGTTAAGAACAGTGTTTGTATGTGTATGTGTGTGGTGACATCAATAACACCAGAGAGAGAGAGAGAGAGAGAGCCATCTTTAACATTAGTTTCATGACTAAATATGAGTGTGTGTGGGAGAGAGTGAGAGCTTCTTTAACAACAGCATGTGTGTGTGTGTGTGTGTGTTTGTAACTGATGTCACACACCAGATACCTAATGCCTCATGTCAGTAACAGCACAAACAAACACACCTTCATTGTACAGTGGCATTTTAAAGTTATATTTACGATGCAGTTGCAGTTGCAGTTTCAATTCCTAATCGAGGCCATTTCACTTAACTCATTCTTCATCTATCAATTTGAAACACTTTGTCACCTCTCACTCAGTCTCATCTCATTCCAGCGGAATTTAGCAGACAAATGAACTCAAAGACCCAGTCATCAGGAATGTGACACCACTTCACATTTTACATTTTTTTTTTTTTAAATTTTAATTTTTCAATTTTTTTTTCTTTTCCTTTCATGCCATAAAGTTTGTGTCAGCTGATAAAATCTGTTTGGTTTGTCCTCGCATGCCCCTCCCCCACCGCCGATCACTTTCGTGCCCCGCCCTCCCATTCTCTGGCCCTGGTTCTTCTAATTTTCTATATAAGAGTTAAGTGTTTATTGGAACAGTTTCAAATCACCGCAGTTACAAAAGAGATAACTAAAAAAGCAAACAAAAAACTCAAAAAAGAAAACAAAAACAACAAAAAGCAACTTAACATGAACTGGAATCTTACCTTTTTTTTGGTGGTATATTCTTGGCCTCCCAGATCCATAGCTTCAAGGAATTGTCTACACGACGTTCTTTGTTGATGTTAGGCTGAATTCCTTTCCGTAAGCTGAGAAGATAAAATATAAACAGTTATTTTTATGCGGCGATGGGGTTTTTTTTATGGGGGGTTATTTTTTATTTTCATTTTTTTGTATGTTGTTTCAGTTTTTATTTTGGGGGGGATTCTCCATTTCAGTCTTTTATGCAAACATTGACTGAACGAAATTTAAAAAAAAATCAATGAAAATGTTAAAGAAACAATAAAGAATTG
>NC_142948.1:32661335-32662580 GCF_046866305.1 Octopus bimaculoides | reverse complement strand
TATATATATATATATATATATATATAAAAGATAGGCTTTCACACAGTTTCTGCCTACCAAATTCACTCACACCACAATGGTCAGCCCAGGGTGATAAAGACAATTTCCTAATGTGCCACAGTGAGATTGAACCCAAAACTGCATGGTTACAAAACAAACTTCTTAACCACACTGCCATGCCTGCAGAAAGAACTTATTCCAAATCCCTCCAAATTCTTGGCTATTTTATCAAAATTAACCCAAACACCAAAACCATTTTATAGTTACATCCACAAAATTGTAAACATTTATCCAAGGCTAAACACAGCCTACTTTCATAATGCTCCACTAAACATCTTTAAATATAATAATTTAGTTCAGTCGCAAGAATTATAACCCTTTTGAAGGCTGACCTTCTCCTTCAAGTATAAAACCTAACCTACCATTTGAAGTTGTTATTTAAACGTACCATTTCTATTCTGTCTGTTTCTTTGTTCTTCTAACACAGTCATTCTATGATATTTACTGGTTAAATAAACTAAAATCAATACTTCGACTATCAAATACGTCCGTATATCTCCAGCTTGCAACTATTACTAAATTATAGGTTATTAACAAAACAGCGCATTATGGCAAATGCTGGTTTATGTGTCTATATCTTGGTCTCTGTGGACTTTAAAATAGCAGCAGTTAGCTATTGATGGTATCACAGTCGAAAGAGAAGGAGAGGAGGAGAGAGAGTCATAGAACTTAGACTTTTATGGCATATATTTCTGGTGTTGATGGCGGTGGTGGTGATAGTAGTGGTAATTTGATCAGAGGAGAGAAGCCAATGGCCTTAAGTTTTTCTTTTTTTTTTTCCTTTTTCAAAGTTTCCATGACAGACAGGAGCAAAGTTATCCTCTGACCACTGACTTGGCATTATGATCATCATTGTCATCATCGTTATCATCAATTCTAAAGCCCGCTTTTCTATGCTTGCATGGGTCAGGCAGAGTACATTGAGTCACAACTGGTACTTAATTTATTGACCTGGAAAGGATGAAAGGCAAAGTCAACCCTGGCAGAATTTGAACTCAGAACATAAAGACAGACGAAATACCACAAGGCATTTCACTTGGCGTGCTAACGTTTCTGCCAGCTCACCGCCTTTAAAAATATTCTTTTCCACTCAAGGCAAAATGCCTGAAATCTTTTGGGGACGGGGGCCAGTTGATTAGATCGACCCCAGTACACAACTGGCACTTAATTTATTGACCCCAAAAG
>NC_142948.1:32651335-32656335 GCF_046866305.1 Octopus bimaculoides | reverse complement strand
GTTTCAAAATCAGACACAGAAGGATTGTACTTAGAGCAGGGGGGGGAAAAAAGGTCCAGAGAGTGTTCACAAATTATGTTTACAATTTGAAAAAAAATTCAGGAGAAAAAAAGAAGGGGGGTAACTCTGTAGTTTGCATGCAACCAATGAAAGGAACCCACATGGAAGTGTTCTGATGTCTCCAATAAAGCTTGGTTTTGTCTTTTGCTTGTTTCAGTCATTAGACTGTGGCCATGCTGGAGCACTGCCTTGACGAATGTTAAGTCAAACGCGTCAACATTAGCACTTAAATTTCTAAACCTGGTACTTATTCTATTGGTCTCTATTGCCGAACTGCTAAGTTATGGTAATGTAAGCACACCAACACCAGTTATCAAGCTGTGGTGGGGAACAAACCCAGACACAAAGACATACACACACATATATATATAAGATAGGCTTTCAGTTTCCGCTTACCAAATCCACTCACAAGGCTTTGGTCGGCCCGAGGCTATAGTAGAAGACACTTGCCCAAGGTAAGAAGACACTTCTTGCCACACAACTATCCCTGCAAAAACCTATAACCAAGAATGAAACCATTAGGCTATAGGCTGGTCCCCTTATCTTGCATTCAGCTAGCACATTAGAGTGAATATAAAGAACGCTGGCACCACTTAGAACATTATATCCCTCTTATATACACACACACACACACACACACACATACATATAGTCCAACCCATGCCAGCATGGAAAACAGATGTTAAATGATGATGAAGATAATTTTAAATCGTACATAATTAAAGTTTTGGAGTGTGTGCATGGGTGTGTGTGTGTAGAAGGTGGGAGTGCACGGCTAGATAATTAACAGCAGTAATAAATATGTGAAGACATTAATACCATATGGCTCTATACCTTTGGATTAAAAGTTCAGGTGTCACAGCTCAGTTGGATCGTGTCAGGAGAAACATGACTAAAAGACACGCACACGCATGCACGCACACATATTACATATTACGAGTGAAAAAGGACGTGTATAAAGGGTGAAAGGGAGAGTGTTAAGGGAGAGATATAGAAAGTACGTTGGGTTAGGGTGAAGGAGTTACCAAATATCAGAACTTAAGGGATTATATATCACTAGATTTCTACCAAATATGGCCAGGCTCCATACATAACAAGATTTATGGCAGCCTGCAAGATTAGCTTTAAAGGCTGTAAACACTCTTTTCAAAAGTAAAAAGAATAAAAATAAATAAATAAAATACAACAAACAACAAAAAATAAATATAATAATGATATAGAATGAAATAAGGTACAAGTCCTTACAAATTGGTTATTTTGGCGCCGCAATAATATCTTTAACTTTGGGGCCAGTTCTAACATTACCGTATTCTGTGTTGGTTTAAAGAACACCAGGGTATAAGGAATTTCTGCTAGCAGACTGTGACATTGGTGCAGACATTTTTTTTGTTATCTCATTATGGATATAATTTCAAAAAGCTTTAAAGTTATTTTCGTTTCCCTGCCTGATACATATATGTAACCTACACTTAACTGTATGTTCTTTATGCAGAATGCATCCCTGCTAAATTATCCAGTATCAATATTTCAAATAATGTTCATACACATTACACATACAGTCAGTCACTCACTGTAAAATCTGGTTGTTACATAACAAACAGTGTCTGGTAGTTATGTATTAAACTGTATGTATTAGGCTTAGTCTGGTAGTTAGATATTAGTGTGTACCTCGCTGAAGAATTCTAATAAGACTGAAACATGTTCAGAGTTATATCCCGTCCCTATTAAACATATCCTCCTTTATATGTCTTGTTCTCTCTCTCTCGACCTACTTGCTAAGAGTTATAATTACTGCTAATTATTTTTCTTGCCATTACATGGGTAATTTCAATCAGTTAATAAGTAAATATTATATTTGGCTCATTACATTATAGAAGCACAGGTGTAGCCGTGTGATTAAGAAGCTTGCTTCCAAGCCACATGTTCTTGGGTTCAGTTCTACTTCATGGCATCTTGGGCCAGTGTTTTCCACTATAGCCCTGGGCTGACTAAAAGCCTCGATAGAATTTGGTAGACGGAAACTGAAAGAAGCACTTTGAAAATATATTTACATGGGTTTGTATGTAACTTTGTCTTGACATCATGTGATGGTTGTAAATGAGCATCCCTGTTATACAAGCAGTGTTGTTAATTTTCAGTCTTTCATGGAAAACATGTCTGACCACGGGGAATTAAAACCTTACCAGGGAAACAGTCACAGGCTCGAGAACATATATGGAAATAGATGAGGATTGGCAACAGGAAGAGTATCCAGCTATGAAAAAATAGATCAGCCCCAACATATTCTGTACCGACCCATGCAAGCATGGAAAAGCAGAAGCTAAATGATGATGATGATGATGATGATGACAATGATGAAATTAAACTGTATGGTAGAAATTGTTTGTTTTTCAAACAGCAACAAAGAGTAAGATTAAAGAGTGTGTGTGTGTGTGTGTGTGTGTGTGTGTGTGTGTGTATGGTTGGAGCACCATCCTAGAAGCATGAACAATAATTCAGTATTGTCTATAAAATAGCTGCCAGTACCACTTAGAATATTATATCTTTCTGATGATATACATCAGAGAACTTATATACATCAGAACTGATATATATCAGAGAACTTTTATCTTATTTATTTCATTTTGCTTTTATTTTATTGTCGAAGAGAATAATAAAAGGAATTACAAATCAGCAGAGTTCAACAAATTTAGTCTAAGATAATGGTATTCAAGTGGTGCTTACCATTCCACTCCTGAAAATAGCAGTAATTATATGCAGATAAAAAAAAAAATAGTTAATTTGAATAACGGTTTAGAGAAAGATGTGATGATTATCTTTCCTATGAAGAGAAATATTAGACATTGCTCTGAGTGAAGCTGGATTATTTGAAATATCGCTTCCTAATTGTGTTAATAATTAAAATAGAAAGATGATTGGCCAATCTGATGGATAGGATTGGGGGCAGGAAGGAAGCTATTTCGTTATCTTTTTATCGTTTGCTTGTTTCAATCATTGGATGGCAGCCATGCTGGGGCACCGCCTCGAAGGGTTTAATACAACAGATGGAGCCCAGTCTGTGTTTTTTTTTTTTTTTTTTTTCTATTCAGTCTGTTACTTATTCTATTGGTCTCTTTCACTGAACTGTTTAAGTTATTGGGACAAAAACAAACCAACACCTGTCGTCAAGTGGTGGTGGCGGCGGTGGTGGTGAAACAAACACAATGACACACATGTACATGTATATATATGTGTATGCCCTCTTGTCATCCGTTAATTTTATTTGTTTATCTAAACTGATTATTTAAATTGACTATATATATACACACACACACACACACACACACACACACACACACACATATACAGACGACAGGCTCCCTCCTACACAATTTCTGTCTACCAATATCAATGTGAAACAATAAGTAGGCATCAACATGTTAAACAGATTTTAAAGAGTCACCAACCATAACAGAGAGCTGGATGGCATGAACAAAGATAATTTAGAGCTTATTTTATATAGAAATTACAGAAATGTACTTGCATAGCAAGTGACCTGATCTGAGATTGTGTGCTGGAACGAAAACAATTGCAGTGTGGAAGGTGTTTATAAACCATTTAAAAACACACAAAAATCGTTTAGATTCACTTCACGAAATTTTGTCAGTGAACAGGTCGCGGTTTCAAAGTGACGAAAATATTTTGGCAAATTAAATTTAAATGTTGAAGTGAATCTAACGGTTTTTGTGTGTTTCTTAAATGGCTTATAAACACCCTCCATGCTGCATTTGTTTATATAGAAAAATTTTCATGATAACAACAATGAAAATGATGACGATGATGATGACAATGATAATGACAATGATGAAGTTGATGAGGATGATGATAACGACAATGGTGAAGTTAATGATGACAACATCAATGATGACAACAAGGAGGTTGATGAGAATGTTGAGGATAATGAGCAGAACCATTAAGATGATAATGGCAATGACGAAGAAGATGATGACAACAATGATGAAGATGATGATGATGACAACAGTGATGATGATGATGTTGTTGGCACTCCGTCGCTTACGACATCGAGGGTTCCAGTTGATCCGATCAACGGAACAGCCTGCTCGTGAAATTAACGTGCAAGTGGCTGAGCACTCCACAGACACGTGTACCCTTAACGTAGTTCTCGGGGATATTCAGCGTGACACAGAGTGTGACAAGGCTGACCCTTTGAATTATAGGCACAACAGAAACAGGAAGAAAGAGTGAGAGAAAGTTGTGGTGGAAGAGTACAGCAGGGTTGGCCACCATCCCTTGCCAGAGACTCGTGGAGCTTTAGGTGTTTACGCTCAATAAACACTCACAACACTCGGTCTGGGAATCGAAACCGAGATTCTATGACCGCGAATCTGCTGCCCTAACCACTGGGCCATTGCGCCTCCACTAATAATGATGTATACTAATGCAAATTAACAACACCTTGTCAGCATCAATATCAGAAATAAAACAAGGCTAGGTATGGTTTATGCAAAAGACAATACATTTCACTAAAATTTCTTTATTCCTCGAAAAGAGACCAAGTCTGGGCAGGAAACATCGAATGGTGTTGCAGGGAATTTTTCAAATGAAACACCAAAGATCAAATACCTTATTAGCATAGTATTTCCATTTAATGGCGCTAGACATGAAAAGCTTACCATTCCACTTGAAATGAAGAAGTGAAGCAAAGCCATTAAAATACTCGCTCGTGGCAGCATACCAAAGAAATGGTATGAAAAGGCACAGCAATAATGTGACAGAAAAACCAACAAGACAAACAACAAAATGAGTTTGATCTCCAACAAGTTTTTCAAACAGAAATGGCTTTTATCAAGTATGGAATCAGACATGTAAATGGTGCTAAGTACCGAATAAAGAAACTGATACAGAAGTTAGCGGTGCGTGGCCGGAATTTGGTCGGGAGG
>NC_142948.1:32631335-32648835 GCF_046866305.1 Octopus bimaculoides | reverse complement strand
GTTCATTTGTTCGACTGAAACAAGTAAAAGAGAGACAATATACATGTGCGCATGTGTGTATGATGTATAGATACATTCATTCCCATCGAGTATAATGAAACATGGTGATCACAGTGTAGTTGGTGATTTTATCAAATATGAAACATTTCAGCTCAACTTTACTGCATGTATTGAGTACTTTCTATTCAACAGTAGATACTTCTGTTTCACTAACATATTTTAATTATATGTATATTTACATATTGGTGTGTATGTTTATGTATACATATATATATGTGTTCACCTTGTATTTAGTATATGTTTATTTGTTTATTTACTGTACGTTTTTGAAAAATATATATATATATATAGTCCAACCCATGCTAGCATGGAAAGCGGACGTTAAACGACGACGATGATGATGATGATGATGATATAGGTATGTCAAATTTTCCATTTGTTGTCTTCTTTTTATTTAATACTGAAAAAAAATTATATATTCATACACACACACACACACACACACACACACACACACACACAATCTGCATGTTTATTCAGCTGAAACTATAGGCATGTACAGAAATGTTTGTTTTTGCACTTTTGTTCAAATGTGTAAGCATGAACCTTAAATAATGGTACAAGAGATACAGCCAAATAAAAAAATAACTATACTTTATATCAGATATTGAGTACTTTTTGCCTTCATTGCAAACAACATATGCTTGCTTGTGTTTGTGTATAAATATCTGACCATATATGTGTGTATCTGTGCATGTGTGTGTGTGTGTGTGTGTGTGTGTATGTGTGTTTTGTGTATAAGTGTGTATATGTGTGTGTAGACACAACAATGGTTCAAAGCAATTCAAATAATTTTTTATCTTCTATTATGGTCCATTGAGAGAACTTGAAAGAGGTGAATATAAAATATGTTCCGGTCAATAAGTCAAAAGAACCCTTTTAAATATATAACAATGCCATGAAAGACAATGTTTAAAAAGAGAAGCAATCGATCAAGTGAAAAATGTAATTGATGTGGTGGTGGTCATCCCAACTCCACCATCTGTCTTTTAAGTAATTATATAGCAGTTTACATTACCAGAATCACCAGTACTGTTGGAAAATATATGTCTACATACATGTGTGTGTATACATATATATATATATAGATAAAACTTACTTGGAAAAGGATGCGTGGCGTTCGATCATATATATATATATATAGATAGATAAAACTTACTTGGAAAAGGATGCGTGGCGTTCGATCATATATATATATATATATATATATATATATATATATATATATAGAGAGAGAGAGAGAGAGAGAGAGACTGACAAACATGACAAACAGATAGACAGAAAAGACAGTGGTACTGGACAGATAGTTAAACCACAGAGTGGTACTGGGTGCTTTTTGCACACTTTCACCAATGCTTTTTATGTGACACCATCACCAGTTTTTTTTTATGCGAGATCAGCCCCAGTGCTTTTTATGTGGCATCAGTACCCACACCAAAGCCTTTTACACATGAATATACGTGTGTCTTTATGCCTCTTTGGCTTGACATCACATGATATTTGTAAATGAGTATCACTGTTATACAAGCAGTGTCATTTATTTTCTAATATTCTTCAATATTGTGACAGTCATTTCCAATATTGTGGCCATGGAGTAGTAATATTACCTAACTAGGAAACGAATGAAGGTTTGGTGACAGGAAGAGTATCCAGCCATAGAAATATCTACCACAATAAAATACCGTCTGATCCATGCAAACATGGAAAAACTGAACATTAAAATGACGATGATGATGATGATGAGAACCTAGTGAAGTTTGCTAATACATAGCAGTAAAAACAACACTGATGTCTTGTTGCCATGGCGATGGTTGTGACCGTCTAACTGGTTCAAGTATAGACAGATGATGATGATGATGATCATCATCATCATCATCATTACCACCATCATTATCAACGTCACTACAAACGTTATCATCATCACCATCTTTATACTTGATGTGAGTAGCCATAAATTAAATAGAATCCTGTTCTTCCAAACCAATTTGATTGCCAGCTCTTCCTGGCAGCAGTTAGTTAAGTGGTATTTCTGAATAGCTTCGAAGTGGAAAGTGTCTGCAGTTGCAATGTGGATTTTGTTTGAAGAACAATTCCAGGCATTTAGTAACAGGAAATGGTAAAAAAAATAAATGCTTTAACAACAGACTTTGGCAGCTGAAGCAACAAAACACAAGCTAGATAGAATTTCTACCTAAAACATATTCACCTAGGTGGAGGTGTGGCTGTGACTAAGAAGTTTGCTTTGAAGCTGCATGGCTTCAGGTTCAGTTCCACTGCACAGCACTACTTTGGGCAAGTGTCTTTTACCAACCAATGCCTTGTGAGTGAATTTGGTAGATGGAAACTGCGTGGAAGCTTATCATATACGGATGTATGCGTAAGTAGCTTGCTTACCAACCACATGGTTCCGGGTTCAGTCCCACTGCGTGGCATCTGAAAGAACCCCGTCGTATATATGTGTATATATATATATATATATATATATATATATATATATATGTGTGTGTGTGTGTGTGTGTGTGTGTGTCTGTGTGTGTTTGTGTGTCTGTGTTTGTCCCCCCACCATCACTTGACAACCGATGTTGGTGTGTTTAACTTAGCAGTTCGGCAAAAGGGCCCGATAGAATAAGTACTAGGCTTCCAAAGAATAAGTCCTGGGGTTGATTTGCTCTACTAAAGGCGGTGTTCCAGCATGGCCGCAGTCAAATGACTGAAACAAGTAAAAGAGTAAAGAGTATATATTCGTGTGTGTACGTGTTTGATTGTAAATACATATATATTTATGTGTGTGAGTGTAAGCATATATTTATATGTGCATGTATGCTTGTCTGTGAGTGTTTAGAGAAGAGAGACAGATAGACAGAGAGATACATTCAACCTTTTGTTTGTGTTGATATCTGAGTTAGGTAACAAGCTGAAATCTTGAGCAGAGCAACTACCAGTAATTATTCTGATTGTAAACAGGAGAGGAAACCTCCTGGCAGTAGTGACGAGAAAGTATATGAAGCCTTTATGACAATAAAAGAGATGGAAAGCTATAAACAAGGTCTGTCATGAGTCTCTTTCAAAATACATTAAATACTAACAAGCAGAAGATAATGACAGAGACAGCAGAAGGTGGGAGAGCAGGATCTCAGGGGGAAAAGGAAAGGGGGGGGGGAGAAAAAAGTAATGGTTGTTTTTTGTAAGATTAAGAACGTTATCAGCTATTATTCTGAACAAATCATGAAGGAAATGTGTGTTTCCTTCTTCTTCATCTACAAGAAGAAGAAGAAGAATTAGAAGAAGAAGAATTAGAAGAAGAAGAAGAATTGGAAGAAGAAGAATTAGAAGAAGAAGAAGAATTGGAAGAAGAAGAAGAATTGGAAGAAGAAGATGAAGAATTGGAAGAAGAAGAAAAATTGGAAGAAGAAGAAGAATAATAATAATAAGAAGAATTGGAAGAATAATAATAATAATAAGAAGAAGAAGAAGAATTGGAAGAAGAAGAATTTGGAGGAAGAAAACGAAGAAGACCAATAACTACTACCACTACTACTACTACTGCTGCTGCTGCTGCTGAAACTGACAGCTTGCTAGATTGGATTTATCCAACCCATACCAGTTTGGAAAACAGACGATGGTGATGATGATGATGAGGAGGAGGAGGTGAATGGGATTAGAATGCCATATTAACCCTTAAGTATTCAGATGAATTTATCGAATGTAATGCTTATTCATCCACCCCCATCTGAAAAAAAATGATTAACCATGGAGTAGCTCGTGGCTTTAAGATTATGGTGACATTATAGGATAAGTGTGAGAGGCTGGATCTGGCCAGTTCCAACATGAAGTACGTAGAATATTTGGGCTGGATCTGGCCGGTTTCAATGCTAAACGGTTCTTGTATTCTTTTACTTACTTCAGTCGCTTGATACTACAAAATTTGACACAAGATCAGTAGTTTTGAGGGGAGGGGTGTCTGAATTTTGGCACAAGGTCAGCATTTTAGAGGGGAGGGGGGTCTTTGAATGTTGGCACAAAGCCAGCAGTTTTGAGGGGAGGGGTGTCTTTGAAGTTTGGTACACAGCCAGCAGTTTTGAGGGGAGTGGTCTTTGAATTATGGCACAAGGTCAGCATTTTAGAGGGGAGGGGGGAGTCTTTGAATGTTGGCACAAAGCCAGCAGTTTTGAGGGGAGGGGTGTCTTTGAAGTTTGGTACACAGCCAGCAGTTTTGAGGGGAGTGGTCTTTGAATTATGGCACAAGGTCAGCATTTTAGAGGGGAGGGGGGGTCTTTGAATGTTGGCACAAAGCCAGCAGTTTGAGGGGAGTGGTCTTTGAATTTTGGCATAAGGTTGGCAGTTTTGAGGAGAAGGGTCTTTGAATTTTGGCAATTCTAGCAAGAGAGAAGGTGGGGGTTAAGTGGATTACACTGACTCCCAGTGCTCAGCTGGTACTATATTTTATTGACCTCCCCCCCCCCCCCCACAAAGGATGAAAGGGACACTTGGTGGCGTAAAGAGCTGGAAGAAATGCCACTAAGTATTTTGTCTATTCTGTTTTTATTTTACTTTTTTACTTGTTTCAGTCATTTCACTGCAGCCATGCTGGAGCACCACCTTTAGTCGAGCAAACTGACCCCAGGAGACTTATTCTATCGGTCTCTTTTACTGAGCCACTAAATTATGGGGACGTAAACACACCAACATTGGTTGCCAAGCGATGGTAGACGGGGGGGGGGGACAAACACAGACACACAAACATATATATATATATATATATATATATATATATATATATATATATATATATGACGGGCTTCTTTCAGTTTCCGTCTACCAAATCCACTCACAAGGCTTTGGTCAGCCCGAGGCTATAGTAGAAGACGCTTGCCCAAGTTGCAATGCAGTGGGACTGAACCTGGAACCATGTGGTTGGGAAGCAAACTTCTTATTTCGTTATTGCCCACAAGGGGCTAAACAGAGAGGGGACAGACAAAGGGACTAAGTCGATTACATCGACCCCAGTGCGTAACTGGTACTTATTTAATTGACCCCGAAAGGATGAAAGGCTAAGTCGACCTCGGCAGAATTTGAACTCAGAACGTAGCGGCAGACGAAATACCACTAAGCATTTCGCCCGGCGTGCTAACGTTTCTGCCAACTCGCCGCCTCAAGGATTCTGCCAACTTGGTGCTTTAGTTCTTGGATAGAACAATATCTTGTATGAAGCCAAGATGGAAAAAAAAAAAAAGACCACCACCACAACTGTCATTATAACAACCACTAACAACCACCACCACCACCACATTTATAGTGTTGCTTCTGCTGCTGCTACTCCTGCTGCTGTTTGGTGGAGCCAAGGAATTTGTTGGAAGTCATCTCAATTAACAGAATTTGTATTGTCTGAAAGGGAAAACGGTGAACACAGTAAAACAGTGCCAAGTCTGCTACAAAGTGGGACCAGTTGCAGGGAGAGCGGGGGGGGGGGGTGTAAAGGGGGGGATAAGGTGCCAGTACAGGGTGGAAATGGGGGATTTACAAGTGTGCTTAACCAAAGCAATAAAACAACCATTACTAGTACTACTACTACTACTACTACAACCAACACCATTACTACTACTGCTTGTATGTCTAAATATAACAAGACATATATAAACAGCGAATATTAAAAAAAACAAAAACAATGACATCAAGTTTTTCTATCAGATGCACCCATACACAAATATATACATATATATATATATATATATATATATATATATATATATATACACACACACATATATAGGTAGATACAGAGACATGTAGCATGTATGTAAACTTGAGAATTCCTGTCTTATCTCTGTTTGAAGAGCAGAATAAACAGTTGAACAAGGAATGGTTCAGCTGGGAAATTTCACCCATCACTAATAGCTGAACTTAAGCGGAAATACATTGCTTAGGTAACTGAACTGATAAACTATAGATTAAATATATGTTACTAACATATTCTGTATGGTTAACTAACTAAACACTGTTTTACTTTTAACTAGTACGGTTTACAGAGCAGAAAGTAAAGTCACTTTGTACCGAGTTCACCTTTTTACGATCCGGCAAGAGAGCATCTTTATGGTTGCTCTGTCTGGTAGAAATAGCTGCCAAATCTCAATCAAATCACATGCTATGGTTTTTTACAGAAGAAGTCTGCGTTAAACTGGAGTTTCTCGTGGGAGGGGCAGGTGCCATTGGGGGAAGGGGCGGTGCTGTGAGGATGGATAAAATGTCGTCTTTTAGCTTTTGCATGTTTCAGTCATTGGGGTACAGCCATGCTGGGGCACTCCCTTGAAGGTTTTTAGCTGAACAAATTGACCTCCTCCCCCCCACCCTGCAAAAAAAAAAAAACTTCGTCTTTAACTAACTGGCACTCCATTGGTAATGAGGAGAGTTCCAATTGATCCAATCAATGGAACAGCTTGCTTGTGAAATTAACATGCAAGTGGCTGAGCACTCCACAGATATGGAGTAGTTCTCAGATAGATTCAGCATGACACAGATAGTGACACAGCTGGCCTTTTGAAATTCAAGTACAACACATTTTTACCAACTGAGGGAACTGGAGCAACATGAAATAAAGTGTCTTGCTCAAGGACACAGCACACCACCTGATATCAAACTCACGAGCTATTGATTGTAAGTTGAATACCCTAACCATTTAGCCACATGTGCTCAGCCATTTGCAAGTTAATTTCACGAGCAGGCTGTTCCACTGCTCTGATCAGCTGGGGCCTTCATTGCGGTAACCGACCAGTGGACTTTATAACAGAGCATGAATTTTTTATTTACTAAAATATCAACCATTTTTAATGTCATCTGTATTATTTAGATAACACTTCCATACTTCAATTGTTTCCACTCCATTTTGTCAATGACTGGCATCAGTTGTGTATCTGTTTTATCCCGCTCACTAAAGTACGATAAATAGATTTATTGTTTATTTGTTTCAGTCACTAGACTGCGGCCATGCTGGGGCACCGCTCTGAAGAATTTTTAGCTGAATGAATTGACCCCAGTACTTACTTTTTATGCCTTGTACTTATTCTATCAGTCTGTTTGGCTGAACTGTTAAGTTACGGGAATGTAAACATACCAACACCAGTTGTCAAGTGGTAACAGTGGGGGGGGGGGGAGACTAACACAGACACAAAATCACACACACACACACACACACACATATATATACACACACATGACAGGCTTCTTTCAGTTTCCATCAAGCAAATCCACTCACAAGACTTTGGTCGGTCCGATGCTATAGTAGAAGACACTTGCCATGCAGTAGGACTGAACCCGGAACCCATGTGGTTGAGAAGCAAACTTCTTACTACACAGCCACGCCTGCAGGGGAGGGTGGATGGGGTGACACACAGAATAATAGCATGACAAGAAGAAACGATATCTGCTATGGCATACTTGAACATAGATATCTACACAAGCCTCTCTTTCTCTCCCTATCTCTGTTTCCCTATCTCTGTCTCCCTCACAAGGGCACACCACAAGATGCATAGACAAATGTAAGGAATGCAATAATGAGCTGATGTGATGATTATTACCATAATTAAGGGGAGAGAGAGAGAGGTGTATGGAGAGGTACCAGATCAGGTTTTTTTAAGGTATCATTTATCAATGCTGAAGGGTGTGCCCTTATACTGTTAGGGAGAGAAAGAGGGGGAAGGGGAAAAGGAAAAGTGGGTGTTAATAACGTCCAAGGGTGTGTCCCTGTGTTAAGGGAGAGAAGGGAGTAGTGGGCTCAAGCCTTACATATAGGACATTTGGTAGTGTACGACTTCTGTTTACTAAAGTTGGGGGTGTTTAAGGGGATACAATATATATGTATGTGTGTCTATATATATATATATATACATGAATGGATATATGTGCGTGTGTGTATATATATATATATATATATATATATATATTTTCCTCTTTCTCCGTTCTTCCATTCTCCGAACTTTCCATCTTTCCGACGAAGGGCTACGCCCGAAACGTCATACACTCTCTCTTTCCTTTCCTGAGCGTCCAATAATACTATCCATATCACGTCCTCACTTTGTTGTTTTTTTGTTATTGTGTTTTTGAACTATATATATATATATATATATATATATATATATAAATGAAAGGATATATGTACATATTTATATGAATGGATACATGCATATATATATATATATATATATATATATGAAAAGCTATATATATATATATATATACATATGAAAGGATATGTGTATGTGCGTGTGTATATATATATATATATACACACATCAAGTGTTCCAAATATATTTGTGTGTATATATACATATCACACATATACTGAGTGTTCTAGATATATGTGAATATATATATATATATATATATATATATATATATATATGCATATATATGTGTATGTTGATCCTTCTAAATACATATATATTTATATGTATGTATATGTGTGTGTGTTCATATATACATACATATGCGTGCGTGTGTGTGTAGAGAGAGAGAGAGAGAGAGACTGAGAGACAGGGCATTCCATATACATACATATTGTTTGTGTTGTGGTGAGGTGCTAAGAATCACTCAACAGATCTTTTTTACTGTTTGTGTATGGAAGTAAATGAGGAACGAGTGGGGTAGTGGGGAGGGGAGGGTGCAGTTTCTATGACAGATCTTTGCTACACTATTTTTCGGGGGGGGGGGGAATTGCATGTACTGGAGGTAGTGGGTAGGGTGGATGGGTGGCTTCATAAAATGACTATTGTTATTTGTTTGTTTTTATTTCTTCCCTAGAAATATTGACAAAGCTGGGGGGGGGGTATAGGTACGAGAGAGGGAGATTTATAAAAAAAAAAAATGAGGAAAAAATTGAAAAATAAACTTTTACGTAAGATATCTTACTCTCGACATCTTCGTCTTATAATTGTTCTTCTTCTTCTTATCATCATTAGACAAAAAATGCTGAGTGGTCTTTTCTCTGGTTCTTTACATTCTAGGTTCAAATTCCACAGAGACTGACTCTGCCTTTCATCACTTCAAGGTTGATAAAATAAATACCAGTTGCACACTGGGGTCAATCTAACAGACCTAGTGACCACTCTCAACCAACCCACATCACCAATGGAAAACAGGTGCTAAGGATGGTGATGTTAATGATATATATATTGTGTATACATGCATGTGTGTGTGTGTCATCATCATCATCATCATCATCATCGTTGTTTAACGTCCACTTTCCATGCTAGCATGGGTTGGACGATTTAACTGAGGACTGGTGAAACCAGATGGCTACACCAGGCTCCAATCTGATTTGGCAGAGTTTCTACAGCTGGATGCCCTTCCTAATGCCAACCACTCAGAGAGTGTAGTGGGTGCTTTTATGTGCCACCGGCACGAAGGCCAGTCAGGCGGTACTGGCAAATTCTTTCATTCATTTTACTTGTGTCAGTCATTTGACTACGGCCATGCTAGAGCACCATCTTTAGTTGAACAAATCGACCCCAGGACTTATTCTTTGTCCCCGAACCACTAAGTTATGGGGACTAAAAGACCACAAATAAATAAATAAACAAATACTGGAAATCTGTAATGATTCTACCATTTTATCTCCATCAATTGCTGTCATGTCTGTTATTGAGTCAGTTGTGTATGTTGATAGCCAATAGTTGAGAAAATTACTGCAAACTTGAAGAACAGAGAATGAGAAGCTCTCTGTTTCTGTTTCTCTGTTTCTCTCTCTGTCTCTCTGTCTGTCTCTCTCATACACACATAAAGAAGGGAGAGAAAGAATGAACGACAGAGAGAGACACTGGTATTTTCATCAAAATAACACAAGTTACCACATGCAAGAGATGATGACATTTAATTTTTTTCATCTTCATCCTCATTCTCATCCTCGAGAGATCCACATTCAGTATTGCACTCCCATCTACCTTGTGCCAAGATTTCAATCAATTACTATTATTATCATTCTGCCAACATCGACTTTGCCTTTCATTTATTCAGGGTCAACAAATTAAGTACCAGTTGATCGCCGGGGTCAATACAATCAACTCAACCCCTCCCCCGAACTTGCTGGCCTTGTGCCAAAATTTGAAACCATCATCATCATCATCATCATCATCATCATCATCATCATCATCATCATCATCATCATCATCATCATCATCATCATCATCATCATCATCATCATCATCATCGTTATTATTATTAAGACAGCAAGCTGGCAGAATTGTTAGCATGTCAGACAATATGCTTAACGGCATTTTGTCTGTCGCTACGCTCTGAGTTCAAATTCCGCTGAGGTCGACTTTGTCTTTAATCCTACTGGGGTTGATATAATTGACTATACCCCGACAAAATACCTGGCCTTGTGCTTATAGAAGACAGGATTATTATTTACATGGCTTCAATTTTAAGTTAAGCAGACTGTAGTAGCAGTAGCAGCAGCAGTGTACCTTACAGAAATAAGATGCAAATCCTTCCCACACACAAATTATCAATTCATTTTAAGTGAACCGTATTAACGAGATTTATCCATTTTCTTTTCAGGTCATTTACAGGTCAGTCTTCGTTATCTATAATTGCTGTTAATTAGCGATTAATTAGATGACAGGCACGTCATCAGCAGCTTTCAATTTTAATTACAATGGTTTCATGCACAAGCAATTTATTGTGGCACTTTTGTTAATTAACATGAGAATAATGAAGTAAGTTTAATTACATAAATCATTATTAGATGTTATTGATATTGGAACATAAATATATATTGAACCTGTTCAGAATGTTGATCCCAGCTAATGGCCTTTCTTGCCTGGCAACCAGACAACCCCAAGTTGATAATGGTCTTTCATGCTTAGCAACTAAACAGGTCCTTATTCATAATGGTCTTTCCATGCCTAGCAACCAGACAATCTCAAGTTGTTGACAAGAACTCGTAGACAATTCTGAGTTTAGCTCAATGTTTATCTATTTCATATTATCGACCGTGTTGCTATAAAGACCTGTTGCCGATTCCTCCAGTTGTATAATGCACCGTTTTCACTGGCATTAAAGTGCAGAGATCCATATCCAGAAAATTTTCTTTAAATATTCTAGCTTCCAGTAAATTTTCTATAAGAAATTGCAAAAACAATTTTAATATGTAGGCACAGGTGTGGTCGTGTGGTAATAAGTTTGCTTCCCAACTGCATTGTTCCAGGTTCAATCCCATCATGCAGTACCTCAGTCAAGCATCTTTTACTCTAGCTCTAGGCCGACAAATGCCTAATGTGTGAGTTTAGGTGATGGAAACTGTGAGGAAACCCAGTGTGTGTGTGTGTGTGTATTTTTGTATCTGTGTTTGTCCCCTTACACTGCTTGACAATCTATGTTGGTTTTTTTTATGCCCCTCCCCCCCATAACTTAGCAGTTTGGCAAAAGAGACCAACAAAATTAAGTGCAGACTTGAAAAAGAACACATGAGTACTGGGGTTGATTTGCTTGACTAAAACCCATCAAACCCCAGTGCTCTAGCATGGTCACAATCCGATGACTGAAACAAGCAAAAAAGATAAAGATGTGTGTGTCCGTGTGTGTGTGTGCATGCATGTGTGTCTGTACGCACACGTGCGTTACACATGTACAGGGGTGAATGATGTAAAAACAACGACTGAAAAGTCATTGAATGAAGCCTGTTGTAATATTTGTTCTGCTTTGAATTACAGACAATCCCCCTTGTCATTACCGGTATCAGAAAAGCAGCAATTGGTTTAATCCTGTAACCACCAACACATTTTTTTCACTAATGTAAAATGAAAAAATAATAATAATAATAATAATAATAATAATAATAATAATAATATAGAAAATAAACCAAGAAAAAATACTATTAAAAAAAAAAAAAAATAATGGCAGGCTGTACTTAGTTCAATTCTGCAGATAGATATCAGAAGAAGGAACTTTTGGTAAATTACACCAAAATACATTGTTAGAAATATATTTCTACAAGAATCCCAGAGAGAGACAGAGAGGCAACGAGAGGGAAAGAAAGAAATAAGCTTTAGTGTTTTGAGAGAAGACATCTGGAGAATTAATTCTACAGTGTTTGTAGAATGCAAAGCCAAATATTGACGTGTATTTATGATATGGCAATTTGGAATCAAACGCTTTTCCTTGGTTTTTTTGTTTTTTTTTTTCTTTTAGTGTCTGCTTCTATGCCATTCCATCCCAGTCTATCCTACGTAACTCCTTCACAATGTTTGCAAGTTTGTAATTTCAAACTATTTAAATGGAGATATGCTGTCTTAAGCCAAAATTAGTGGATGCAAAACTGAGACAGAAACGAAATTATAAATTAATAAAAGGTTTCATTCATTTGTTTTTTTGTAATGGTTTAAAATGAAACTGAATTTGAATTTAAAATCTGAAAAAAATTAAAAAATTAATCTTGGAATTGGTAAAATATTGAATTTAGGTTCTTATTGGAATGTCAATTGAAATCTCACGTTCCACCCACACCCCACCTCCAACCACTTCAGTTTTTCAAAAGCTGCTAGTTTTAATGTATTTGATAACAATTCCTGGCCCTCCTGCCGTTCTTCATATGGTGCCAACATAAAGAAAAACGGTTTTGTTTGTTTGTTTGTTTATTTTTGTTTTCCTTTAAAGCTAACTCTTCAAGAAATTATAAATTGGTAAAGAACTCCAGTTTCTACAGATGTGAGACAAATCTTCTCTGGAGAGGATGCTACCATAAAATGGTTAAAATTTTTCCTCAGAAAAGTTCCTGATATCTGTCCAAAAGCCAGGTCAACTTGAAGCAATTCTACTTAAATGGTGCCGCATAAAAAAGACTGGTGATGGTGCCATGTAAAAAGCACTGGTGATGTCTCTTTTGCTGAACCGCTAAGTTACAGGGACGTAAACACACCAGCATTGGTTGTCAAGTGATGTTGGGGGGGAGGGGGACAAACACAGACACACACACATACATATATATATATATACATATATATGACGGGCTTCTTTCAGTTTCCGTCTACCAAATCCACTTACAAGGTATTGGTCGGCCCGAGGCTATAGTAGAAGACACTTGCCCAAGGTGCCACGCAGTGGGACTGAACCCGGAACCATGTGGTTGGTAAGCAAGCTACTTACCACACAGCCTGATGATCTATGAAACAGATCTGATGTCACTAACACACATGTGAGACCCACATTATTGCATTATTTACACTTTAAGGACAGTACTGCTGTTACACACAGGCCCTCACGCATTCTAGATTCATATTACAGCACTGTTTACATACTGCTCTTTCACACACACACACACACACATACACACATCCTAGACCTACATCTCAAAGAAGGGCAATTACCCAATGGGCTATTAAAACCACACTGCAATAACTGGATCACGAATATATACTATGTCTTCTCTCTGTGTCTCTCCTACCACTACTACAACTACTTTAGCTCCTCTAATACAGCTAATCACACACAAAGACACACACACAAGACCTGTGTTAGAGTGCTGCTTACAGACATAGGACAATGTTACTGTTACACACATACACACACATTTTAAGGACAATGTTCCTGTTACACACACACACAAACCCTCACACATTCTAGACTCATTACAGTACTGTTTACATACAGCTGTTACACAGACACAGTACAACTGTTTCACACACACACACACACACGATACAATTTTAAACATACACACACACACTTCCTAGACCTACATCTCAAAGACAAGCTATTATTACCCTATGAGCAATCAACAACATACTAGCAATAACTGGACCACAAATGTACTGTGTCATCTCTTACTGTCTTTCCTACCACTACTAGAATATTTCAGATCCTCTAAAACAGCTAATTACACACAAACACACACGTGCATATATGTTTAGGTGTGAGTGAAGGCACGTGGCTTAGTGGTTAGGGCATTTGGCTCACAATCGTAGGGTCATGAGTTCAATTCCCAGTGACGCGTTATGTCCTTGAGTATATGTATATTTTTACTAGTAAAAAAAAAAATATATATATATTTATAGACATATATACCGGTATGTATATACAACAGGCTTCCACATAGTTTCCATCTAGTGAACTCACTGACAAGGCATGGGTTGGCCCAGGGCTATAGTAGAAGACACTTGCTTTTACAGTGTTTTTTTTTATTATTATTAATATTATTTTTACCCCAAAAGCTGGCAGGGTGTGATTTCAGGTAGAATTTTTTTTTTGGGGGGGGGTCCTATTTCTAGCAATTAGAAAGACATATGGTAACAATATCAAACACAGGATCCACTAAGCCAACTTGCTGTTACACACATACACACACACACACAGAGAGCAGTGAACTAATTCTAAAATATTTACGTAATTTCGTAGCCAAATGTTTACAACATTGCTTCGAGAAAGAGCCAATAATTTCAAGAAGATTCTTCCATTTAAATCCCCCCCCCCACTCTTCCTCCTTCTTTACATCTCTTCTTCCCGCCATTTCTTTCGCTTCTCCAGTTCTTTGCAGAGTAATTAATATGCGTGAGACTGAAGAATGGTACCATACTTCAAAAGTGAAATCCAGTTGAGAGAAAAGAAGCTGAATTTTCAAGGATGTGTGTGTGTGTGTGTGTGTGTGTGTGTGTGTGCATGTCTCCCTGTCCCTGCCTTACACACACACACACACACATACAAATATATTGATGTTTCAGTTATGGTTGGCTGCATCTTCATTACTTCAGTTTTCTTTCCAGATGGCAATCATCAGATAGTAAATGAACTGTAGAGTATCTGTAATATGTTAAAGCCTTTTACAGGACTGCAATATTTATTCAACGTATTTTGTCTGTCTTTATGTTCTGAGTTCAAATTCCACTGAGGTCGACTTTGCCTTCCATACATTTTTTCTTTAGGGGGGGGGGAGTCGATAAATTAAGTACCAGTTGCATACTGGGGTTGATCTAATCGATTGCTCCTGCCCCTCCACCTCCCCAAAAATTGCGGGCTTTGTGCCTGGAATAGAAAAGAATTACTTTCGGGATCGATAAATTAAGTACCAGTTGCGTACTGGAGTTGATCTAATCAACTGTCCCCACCCTTCACCTTCCCCAAGAATTCGATGAGCATCAGAGTGTGATGTGGCGGGAGGGTGGGAGAGGATTTGGCTGTTATTTCTAGCAAATTGAACAGCTAGGTAAGAAGCTCCCTTGGTCACTTTGAATTATTTACTACTGACAGAGAAGTGTACCCTAATTCAGTCCTGAATATATCCTACCCCTGTCTGCTAAAACCTCTCAGAAAGGGGTTCAAAATAATCTACTTTTATTCTACACTACTTTGGATTAATAAAAAAATAAAGAAATAAAGAAAAAATTAACAAAAAAATTAACAAAAAAGAGAAAACAATGTAAAGCAGTGTTTCTCTGAGAGTCACTCTCACTCACCACTCCCATCCTCACTCCACTGACCAATATTCTCTCAACCAGAACTGTTTCTGCTCTGTTGACCTTGCTCACATGACAGCAAGCAGGTCATTTAAACTCCACTCCATAACCTCAGGTAACTCACTAGGTTTTGAGGTTAAAATATTCTTGGAGGATTCTTCCTTTGTTGCCCTGATTCTAAACCATCTTTTTTTTAAAAAATCTATGAACCCCTTGGATTCCTATTTTACTGAGATGAACCCTCAGAGTCATTTGATGTTAAAAAAGATCCTGTTATTCTATTTTTATAATTAAATATTATCAGAAATTGTTCAAGAAAATTAAAATATTTTGTGTAGGCGAGAGTGGTTGTGTGGTAAGTAGTTTGCTTACCAACCACATGGTCCTGGGTTCAGTCCCACTGCGTGGCACAGACGTATCTCGTCGGGTGATAAATATATATGCATGTGTGTGTATATGTTTGTGTATCTGAGGTTATAGTAGAAGACACTTGCCCAAGGTGCCATACTGTAGGACTGAACCCAGAACCATGTGTTTGGGAAGCAAGCTTCTTACCACACAGCCACCCACACACATTGTCTCTACTTATGAACTGTAAATATACACACTTTCTACACAACTTGTATATACATGAACTGTACATACGTACTTTTACTATACACAAACTACATACATATTCTTTCTACACATAAACTGTATATGTATTCTTTCTACACATGAACTGTGTGTATACATCCTGTCTACTCCACAGACTGGCATCAAAAAAATTTCGTTTTGGTTAATGATTTCAACAGATTCCAGATCTCAGTGAACCATAACAGACTGGATGCCAGTGGTACCGGTGTATGGTGGAGGGGGAAGGGGAGGTGATCTGGTAGGAGGAAAAGTGAGAGGGATAGGAAAGGTGGTGGTGGTGGTGGTGAGGTTAAGTGGGAGGTGTGGAGAATGAAGACATCAAAGGAACTTTCCCATATATCCATTCCTATTGACCGTTTACACACACATACAGTATACTCCTATATAGTCTTTTACTTGTTTCAGTCATTTTGACTGCGGCCATGCTGGAGCACCACCTTTAGTCGAGCAAATCGACCCCAGGACTTATTCTTTGTAAGCCTAGTACATATTCTATCGGACTCTTTTGCCAAACTGCTAAGTTAGGGGGACGTAAACACACCAACATCGATTGTCAAGCGATGTTGGGGAGACAAACACAAACACACAAACATATACATATATATATATATATACATATATATATATATATATATATATATATATATATATATATATATATATATATGACGGGCTTCTTTCAGTTTCCGTCTTTGGTCAGCCCGAGGCTATGGTAGACGACACTGGACACTGGCCCAAGGTGCCACGCAGTGGGACTGAACCTGGACGCACATTGTTGGGAAGCAAGCTACTTACCACACAGCCACTCCTGATATATATATATATATATGTATATATATATATATATATATATATATATATATACACACATACACACACCATCATGCATACATCACACACACACATTCCACAATCATCTGTTGCAAACATTTCATATATTATTTAGGTGCAGGCATGGCTGTGGTAAGTTTGCTTCCCAACCACACAGTTCCTGGTTCAGTCCCACTGTCTGGCACCTTGGGCAAGTGTCTTCTACTAAACCCAAAAGTTACCAATACTCTCTGAGTAGATCTTGTAAACGGAAACTGAAAGAAGCCTGTCATATGTGTATGTGTGTGTGTGTGTGTCTTTGTTCTCCACAAGAGCTTAACAACCGGTGTTGTTGTGTTTACCTCCCCATTAAACCCAACAAATGAGGCTGGTTTGAACATAAACCAAGTAGAATACCCAGGCCTGATAGGACTGGTTTAAATGCTAAAGGGTCAGGCAATGGGTGGGGGGACCCTTGAATAAATCACCTTCTGACTTTTGAAGATATTTAAGTTGAATTTTTCATTTTTACACAAAATAACATTAAGTGTGAT
>NC_142948.1:32626335-32628835 GCF_046866305.1 Octopus bimaculoides | reverse complement strand
ACACCGGCATCAGTTGTCAAGAAATGTTGGAGAGGGCACACACACACACATTTATATATGATGGGTTTCTTTCAGTTTCCGTCTACCAAATCCACTCACAAGGCTTTGGTGAGCCTGAGGTTATAGTAGAAGACACTTGCCCAAGGTGCCATGCAGTGGGACTGAGCCCGGAACCATTTTAAAAGACTCTTACGCATATATACATATATGATGGACTTCTGCACAATTTTTGTCTACCACATTCACTCACAGAGCATTGGTCAACTTAGCACTATAGTAGAAGACACTTGGAATGTGTGATCAGAAGAACGACTGTGCAAAGACGATGGTCAACATTGATCAAAAACCACAAGTAGCAAAAAAACTTGACTGTAATTAACTGGCAGTTTACTAGCAGTAATTAACTGGTGAACATTTTATTAATCATTAATGGAGGGAAAGTATTTAACTTCCACAAGGGCACCGCAGAATATTACAACACATTACATGTAACAGCAATTTGTAATAATGGCAAGAGAACAACAATACGTATGTAATGATGGTGTGTGGAGGTGATGGTGGTGGCATGTGGGAGGGGTTGAAGCTGTGCTGGTCTGTGGAAGTCATGAGTGGTGGTGGCGGTGGTGATGGTTGGGTGGGTGAGGCGGTGAAACCTTGTCAGGAAGAAATAAGAAATTTAGTTTAAAATATCCACCCACCCATCCCTCTTCTGATGTATTTTATTTATCAACTATAAACAAAACAAAACAAAAAATACACTGGGAGAAAGGTTTTCTTCGTTATAAGATCGTAGTGTGACACACAGACATTGAGATGGGAGGGGGTAGTGTTTACCTCCGTCTCCCCCCCCTCTCTCTCTATCTTTCTCTCTCTCACACACACATACGGAACAGAAGCGGTGTCGGTGGTGCTGTAAGCTAAGCTGATATTTTGTTGGAAACAAGGTGCTTGAATGCAAATTAAGCACGTCACCTAAATGTCATCGACGACACGATAGTAGTACTGACAGACAGACAAATGTATTAAATGAGAGTCTTACTAAAGTGGGGGGGGGGGGGCGAGAAAGAGAGAGAGAGAGAAAGAATAAAGCGTAGTTGAATGTCACGGGTTAAAAAGCAAAAGAAAACTACTTCGGTCTTCAGTTCTTGTGTATAATAACAGGCCATTATATACATACATATATATATATATATATATATATATATATATATACATACATACATACATACATACATGCATACGTGTGTGTGTATTGTTTTGTTAAATTTCCTCTAAGTTTCGTTTTTCCTCTTTATTTTTTGAAAATAATAATCTGGTGAAAATTTGAAATACTTCAAAATGATTGGAAGAAATTTAGCAAGATCCGGTGTTTTCAAGCTGTTTTAATTAATGTATATATATATATACTACCATTTTATTAATACACACAGTTTAATGTTCACAATTCGCTATTTGCGACGGAAGCGGTATTGGTTCAGAATAGCATCGCGTGTGTGTGCGTGTGTGTGTGTGTTTGTCCCTCCACCATCGCTTGACGGCCGATAAAATAAGTACTAGGCTTACGAAGAATAAGTCCTGGGGTCGATTTATTCGACTAAAGGCGGTGCTCCAGCATGGCCGCTGTCAAATGATTGAAACAAATAAAAGAATATATATATATATATATATATATATATATATATAAACTAGATAGTCACTGTGTGGTAAGAAGTTTGCTTTCTAACCAGATGGTTCCGGGTTCAATGCCCTTCCGTAGCAACCTTGGGCAAGTGTCCTCTCTCATAGCTTCGAGCTGAACAAAGCTTTGTGAGTGGATCTGGGAAACGGAAACTGAAAGAAGCCTGTTGTATATATGTTTATATCTGTGTGTGTCTACTTGTGTTTCGTCTCCCACCGCTGCTTGACCAGCAGTGTCGGTTTGTTTACATCCCTTGTGACTTAACAGTTCGGCAAAAAAAAAGACCGATAGAATAAGAATCAAGCTTTAAAAAAAAAGTACTAAATCTCTTCAAGGCGGTGCCCCAGCATGGCCACAATCTAATGCCAACAAATAAAAGACTGTATGTATGTATGTATGTAGTTACATTAATATGTGTGTTATTTAATAAACACCCCTATTTAGTATTAATTCTATAAAATCTACATTATGTTTAATACCCTGTTTCTCTCAAATGGTGAAAAGGATTATGAAACACTAAGATCTATCAAAATGCGACGAAGACGAGAAAACCTGGAAATCGATAAAACGTTTATTACACATGGAATTAAATATAATTGTGTGTGCGTATATAAAAATGTATGTATATATGGTGTGTGTGTATTTTTAAGGAGCCTGCAGAGAGGAAATGCAATTATCTTCCCATAAAGCCACCCCCACTACCGCCCCTGATAGGTCGAGACTGGAGTCTTCCCGGTCAAATCCGAAGAGAGATAAATAGATTTTACAGATATGTTTGTTAACGGGAGGGGAAGAGAGTAACGTATGTCTATGAAGTGGTGG
>NC_142948.1:32598835-32616335 GCF_046866305.1 Octopus bimaculoides | reverse complement strand
CTACACATACTAACCCTACCACAATCCATATTTGCCAGACATACTAAAAATAACAGCCAAATTCTTTCTCTCTACACACACACTTTCACAATCCATGATCTCCAGAAATGTTAGAAATAACAACCAAGATATATATATGTGTGTATATATGTGTGTCAAATTGAATAGATCCATTAATCCTGCCACAGGCCCTGTTCGCAAGACGTGCTAGAAATAGCAGCCAAATTTTCTTCAAATCACACCCCTAATTCAAATAAAATAAATCTACATTGGATAGACACACACAAAAAAAAAACGAAAAGATGGTTATTTTAGGAAGACATCTAATCATATACGGGCCTGCACGCTCGAGTTTGACCTGTGGTAAAAGAACAACCAATTAACTGAATCACAAAGGCACAATCCAAATGAATGGGGTGGTCACACAAACCTGCGAGAGACTGAAATTTCGGGGTTGAAAGGCCCAGCCGATTATACTGACCCCAATGCTTGATTGGTGCTTATTTTATCAATCCCCGAAAGGATGAAAGGCAAAGTTGTCCTCAACAGAATTTGAACTCAGAATGTAAAGAGCCAGACGAAATGATGTTAAGCATTTAGTCCGGCACAGTAAGAATCCTGCTATTTCGAAATCTGTATAAAATAAGAGCCATATACTTTATATAACGTAGTCTAAGATACATTGTTTCGATAAAATACGGGATGGTCACGGTTGGCCTGCCGTTGATCATAAGTGTGCTGGGTCTGCGTTGACCTTGGGCTAAACAATAAACCAAACACTTCATTGTTTTTGCTCTATTCCAGATCTTATCTTAGCGCCACCGCCGTCCTCAGGGCCACCAACATCCCCATATATTATTGCATTCATTATAGTATGTTAAAATTTAATTACTTAATGAATCAATTAGTGAATATTAGTGCCACTACACAAAATCTCCCCTTATTGGCTTACTAAAATATTAACAGATTCATTTGGTGAAAACAAAACAGAATGGGATTATGTGTCTGTAGGTATGTAGGTGTGTGTGTGTGTGTGTGGGCATGGTGTCTCCGGGTGTATGTGTGCATGTGTATGCACATGTATACACAAGTTGCATTTCAGAAGTTTTGAGATTTTTTTAGGAGAGGCAGTTATAACTGCCCTGGATTATTGTAAGTTTAATATATCATTACTAGACAGCTAATAAGCTGACCTGTGCAATAAGCTCTGGGAAAGAAAGAGCTTCCTTCAGGTAAACATATGAAATGGTGCAGGAAAATCAAAGAGAAGGCTGTAAAAGCCAATTCCTCTTTCAATCATCAAGAGAAACCCACAAGGGAGACAAGTCAAGACACCCTAAAAATAGCTGGAGCTGGGATACAAAGGCAGAGCTGAAAAGGCAGGGGTCCAACTGGAGAGAAGCAGAAAAGATAGCCTTGAGTTGAGCACATTGAAGAAAAGTCATTAATAGGCTGTGAGAGGGAGAGAAGAGTTTCATTAAGGCAGAGGGAGTGAAAGGCTTCATTAAGTAATTGCTGTAGCATGAGAAATGGCATCCAGAAACCATGTAGAGAAAGGGCATCCAGAAACCATGTAGAAACCATGCCAGAGGTGACACTTGAGCTCAACAAAGGCCTGCATCTTGCCAGATCATGTTGAACTGTCTAACCTATTCCAGAATAGGAAATAGATGTTAAATGATGATGATGATAAACATATACATGATAGATATTTCTGTAAAAGATGTAAACGTCATCAAGTATACAGGAAAAAAAACCCCAGTGCTATTAAAAAAGAGACTACACAGAAAATCATGTGTCATTCAGGCGGTCATTGATAGAGTGAAGCAGTGATTAGCTTGTTGTAAAGCTCAGAGCTGATGACACTTGTTTACTAAACGTGATATAAAATAAGTAAATAAATAGATAGATAAAATACATGGTAAAAAAAATACAAATAAAAATGTACTACAATGTAAGTCACTTCCGAAGTTCACTAAACGTAATTGATATCAAATATAGTAATAATAATAATAATAATAATAATAATAATAATAATAAAATAATAATAATTTATTCTTTTATTGCCCACAAGGGCTCACATAAATTGACATTAAAAGACATGATAATATTAAAGACAAAAAAAAAAGGACGATACAATGGGTTTTACCGCGTGTACACAATATAAGTGTAAGTGTTTGTATGTGTCTTTATTCTGTTTGTTGCCCACCAATGCTTAACAACCGGTGTTTGTTTGTTTACAGCCCTGTAACTTAGCAACTCGGCAAAAAAAGCCCTATAGAATAAGTCCCAGGTTTAAAAAAAAAAAAAAAATTCAAGTGCTGGGGTCAATTCATTCACCGAAAAATTCTTCAAAGCGGTGCTCCAGCATGGCGCCAGTCTGATAACTGAAACGAGTAAAAGACAGGAGATAAACCCTCAACATAACTTGCCCTTCTTTCTCCCTTCTCCCAGACATTTCTATCACAGCTACACCAACTCCTCCCTCCTCTCTGCACACCTTTCCTTACCCCCAACCCCATCGTGTTACACCCTTAATCACTGCACCCAGCTCTGTCCCCAGCCCTTACATCCGGGTACATTAAACACATTTTTTTCCCCAATATTTTCTTCCCATGAAACACTGCCACCACCACCGCCGCCGCCGCCACCACTCCCACCTTGGTGTCTCCGGGAGACATTGACCTATTGAGGTTGAAACTAATCGTGAACCTTATTGATCTTGACCGTCTGGGGAACGCCCTACCTTTTTAAAGGCTATATATACACTTCCTGTTCCTCCCCTATTGACTAAATAATAAAAAAAACAAACAAAAAAACATAACAACGATCAATACAGATCAATACAAATCATTTCCACCTGATCTAATCACAAGGGAGCAGCTAAATGTTCATTCAACTTGCAAGAAATAGCAGCCAAACTTCCTGTGACTCACACCTCGTAGTCTTCACAGAAAGGGAAACCACATTGAACTACATTGTCCTTGATAATAGTTTAAGTGGCGTGGTCATTGTTGGAATGGCTTTAATCAATGGTCTGTGAACAAAGCAAGAACAGCAAGAACAACAACATTTTAGCATTTAAACTAGCCATATCAGGCCCAAATATTCTGTTTTGTGTTCAAACTGGCTAGATCTGGCCTCTCACACCTACCCTACAATATCATTGTAAAAAATAGATAAATAAGCGCAGGAGTGGCTGTGTGGTAAGTAGCTTGCAAACCAACCACATGGTTCTGGGTTCAATCCCACTGCGTGGCACCTTGGGCAAATGTCTTCTACTATAGCCTCGGGCCGATCAAAGCCTTGTGAGTGGATTTGGTAGACAGAAACCGAAAGAAGTCCGTCGTATATATCTATATATATATATGTATATGTGTGTGTGTGTGTATGTTTGTGTGTCTGTGTTTGCCCCCCCCCCCCACCATCGCTTGACAACCGACGCTGGTGTGCTTATGTCCCCGTAACTTAGCGGTTCAGCAAAAAGAGACCGATAGAATAAGTACTAGGCTTACAAAGAATAAGTCCTGGGGTTGATTTTCTCGACTAAAGGTGGTGCCCCAGCATGGTCGCAGTCAAAATGACTGAAACAAGTAAAAGAGTAAAAGAGTAAGTCATTGAAATCTCAAAGCAACAAGGTAATGCATGATTAACTCAACACCAGGTGGATAAATAATCATCGCATTTGACAGAGTAATCTGAATGCTGCAGGGTTAATAGCAATAAACAGGCTCAGTTGTTTCACACAAGACGTATCCAGCAATGGGTGATTTGTCTAAACGACTGCAAAAGATGTCTTTACTAATTGCAGCAACATGTATGTCCTAATGTATACAGTAATATGTCTCAGGCTTGGAAATATTTCAGACCAACACCATTGGTCGAAATGAAATTCCTTTATTTTTTTTACTTGTTTTAGTCATTTGACTGGGGCCATGCTGGAGCACTGCCTCTAGTCAAAGAAATCGACCCCAGGACTTATTCTTTGTATGCTTAGGGCTTGTTTTGTCTTTTTTTGCTGAACCACTAAGTTACGGGAACGTAAACACACATGGTGGGGGGACAAACACAGACACACAATATATATATATATATATATATATATATATATATATATATATAGGGTGGGCTTCTTTCAGTTTTTTATTTCTTTATTGCCCACAAGGGGCTAAACACAGAGGGGACAAACAAGGACAGACAAAGAGATTAAGTCGATTACATCGACCCAGTGGGTAACTGATACTTAATTCATTGACCCCGAAATGATGAAAGGCAAAGTCGACCTTGGCGGAATTTGAACTCAGAACATAACGGCAGACAAAATACCGCTAAGCATTTCGCCCGGCGGGCTAACGTTTCTGCCAGCTCACCGTCTTCTTTCAGTTTCTGTCTACCAATTTCACTCATAATCTGTGGTCAGCCCAAGGCTGTAGTAGAAGACATTTGCCCAAGGTGTCACGTAGTGGGACTGAACCCGGAACCATGTGGTTGGGAAGCAAGCTTCTTACCAGACGGCCACGCCTGTGCACGTTAAACGATGATGAAATTCACTTTTGTGTATGTTTAGACAAAAGAGGAATGTTGAGGGAAGGAGAGATGGTTGCGAGGGTGGGATGTAAGTCGGGGTGTGTGAGAATTGTTTATAATGGTTAGGTCACACTTCTAGTCAAGGTGGGAGCGGTAGGGAAAGAGTGAATTTGTGAAGGGGTAGGAGAGGAAGAAGAGAGCGTTGTGTGGTGGTGGTGGTGGTGGTGGTGGTGGCGATGGCAAGGATTCTTACCAAGAGGCTGCGATTGTGATTACGACTTGCCATGAGAATTAAAGTGTGTTATATTGGAATGAAGAAGCTGAACAAGCAAAAGGAGGGTCTTTAGCAGAAAAGGGATATTTGCAATAGGAAACACTGAGAGAGTGGGAGGGAGAGAGAGGGAGAGGAAAATGGAGATGGGTGACATTAAAGGGGTTGAATGAAATCGGAGGAAGAGGATGTGAAAAGGGTAAGCTTAAATAACAAAACCAAAAACAGAAAAATAGCTGGGTTTTCAATGCTGTAACTGTCACCTACACCCAGAACATTGTTGGAATAAGGAGTGTTTGGAGGTAGAGTAGGGGCATTTGCAGGAAGAGTGGGGGTGGTTAGTGAGAGGTTTGTAGACAGAGTAGTGGGGGGTTTGCAGCAAAACCCCAGTAGGGGGCTAAAGAGAGAGAGAGAGAAAGAAAGAGTGATGAAGTGTAGAAAATAGATGATTGTGTTCTGGTTAATGTAATGTAATGCTTTTTAGTAAGACATCTTTTTACACTAGCACACTCTCGGTAGATTACAGACCATCATTGGTATCTTGGTACCAGTGCCACTGTGTAATGTGCATGTGGGTGGGGAGTGGGTATGGGTGTGTCACTATATCATATATCATTTATCTTTTATTAGTTTCAGTCATTAGAATGTGGCCCTGCTGGGGCACCGCCTTGAAGAAATTTTAGCTGAACAAACTGACCCTTGCACCGTTTTTTTTTTTTTTTGTTTTTGCATTTTTTTAAAGCTGGTACTTACTCCATTGGTCCCTTTTGCTGAACCACTAAGTTGCAGGACCTAAACACACCAATGCCGGTTGTCAAGCGGTAGACAAGGGGCAAAGACAGACACAGATACACACATGTAGATATATATATGCATGTATGTATGTATGATGCCTTCTTTTAGTTTCCGTCTACCAAAACAAGGATTTTTTTTAAGGGGTTGTGTAAAAAAAAAGTAAGACACAAGTCAAAAACAAATTTATTATATTTATAAAGGGAAGACCATCAGGGGTGGGGGGTGGGGGTGGAAAGATGTTTGAGGGCCACATGCGGCCCTAGGAGCTAGCTGTGGTTAAAAGCCACTCACATAGCATCTCTGTTGCTTTGACATGCAATGAAATGGTGCAGTGTTGTTTGAGTGGTTGACGATTTTGGCTGCTATTTCTGGCAGCTTCTTGACCCCCAAAGTACCAGTAATATCTTGTGATCAAATCAATTAACAGCTTCTCTTCCATTATTTCATCTGTTATTTCGGAGCTTTTTATGGCTAAGTATTCATAAAGTCGTCGTTGATTCTCAAGTGGACCAAGTCGAAGAACAATATGAAACTACTTCCACCAGCCTCCCCCGTCGCCACCCAACCTCTCCTTTCTCCGACTCCCTTGATGCCAACTTCAGACTTATTCTTCGATAAAATGATGTTGATCTGCATCTTGGGAAAATTGTTTGATAGAGAAATCAATTATAAACATGGTGTATGTGTGTGTGTGTGTACATGTGCATATATTCAAATATATACACTCCTTGAAGAGTATATTAGTGTATGTGCATATGTATAAATGTGCGTGTGTGCATGTGTGCATCTATGCATATATATACATATATATATACACACACATACATATGTATGTGCATACATATATGTACATATGTATGCATATATATGTATATATATATTTATATATCTATCTATATATATATATATATATATACATATATATATACATATATATATATATACATATATATATACATATATATATACATATATATATATATACATATATATACATATATATATATATACATATATATACATATATATATACATATATATATATATATATATATGTGTGTGTGTGTGTGTGTTTGTATATACATATGTTTATATACACATGTATGTATGTATATATATACACATTGTGTGTGTATGTGTGTGTATTTGGCTGTGAAACAATGCCTCAATGTTATATCCATGTAACCCATGCTAACACGGAAATATAGACATAATATTGAACAAATACACACAATACACATAAACACACACACACACACACACACACATTAAGACTCATGCCCACTGAAGTGTATGAGAGTAAACATATACATACAAATATATATACACACACACTTCTTAAGACAGTGTATTTGCAAGTAACATATAACACACATACCATCAACAACCCTCGCTGAAATGTATGAGTATATATACACATACATATATACACACACTTCTTAAGTCAGTGTACGTATAACATATGTAATAAACAGACAGACACACACATTCAGAGAGTGTCAGCATAACCCAGCTGAGTTTTCAGATATTTGATTCCATCCCACATTTCACCATTCTGGTCTCCATTACCGAATTATTAGCAATGGAAAGAACAGGGAAATATTTTTCTTAAGTTTTTGAATGTTGTATAAAAAAGAACGACATCTGTATTCACCATAGAACCCCTGACTGCAGTTGGGCGGTTGTTGGGTAGGGCTAAATGGCGTGGTGAGGGTGTCGATTGGACAGTAATGTGACACAACTGGATCCTAAGGCATAGTCGTTGGCAACACACAACAATAATAAATCATTAAGTTCAAGGCCAAGAAAACTTTGTTGTCAACGGCGGCGATACTTTACTGTGAGCCATTTTTATTTCTTTCATTTTTGAACCCCAAAAGGGGTTAAAAGAAAAAAAGAAAAAAAGGGACTAAGTTAACCTCAGTGGGATTTGAACTCAGAAGATAAAGAGAGTCACTAAATACTGGTTTCAAATTTTGGCACAGGGCCAGCAATTTCTGGGGCGGGATTAAGTCAATGACGTCAATCCCTGTGTTTCACTGGTACTTATTTTATCAACCCCAAAAGGACAAAAGGCAAAGATGACCTCGTAGATATTTGAACTTAGAATGTAGAGTCAGAAAAAATGCTGTTAAGCATTTTTTCTGGCACGGTAACAATTCAGCCAGCGTTGCTGTCTTAGAGTCACTAAATCCTACAAAGTATTTAGTTCCATGCTAATAATATGTAACTGAAATTCGGTAGGCAGAAAGAGAGTAGAATCAACTGTGAGCATATATGTGTATTTATGTATGTGTGTGTGTACCCACAAGGGACTGCTGAAAAGTTTCTGGCTTTGGGTAAAAGAAATAACGGAGGAGCAGTAAATTATGATTTTATTCAGCATATTACCCTCTCAGATTCACACACTGATTGCAGCAGTCCTTCAGTTTTTCTAAGCCCTGTAAAAGAACTCGGAAGGTTGGGCCTCCAACCAGGCTTTTCGTGATACCCTTAAAGCAAGGAACTTTCCAGCACCTCCTTGTATGCGTGTGTGTGTGTGTGTGTGTGTGTGTGTGTTCACGTCGGTGCTTGCTTACATGAAAGTTATGACTTCTGAGCAGTGTTGTTGTTGTTGTTGTGGTTAGTGGTGGTGGTGGTTGGCACCTATTGGCATTTCTCCTGTCAATGAAACCATTCACCTGTTTTATGCCTTTAAAACTATGTGGAATGTGAGATTCCTTTCTAAGAGTTAGCACTACGAAGAGCATTTATCTAACTATAAAACAACACTTTAATATCAAATTCATCTAAGCCATGATAGCATGGGAAAATGGATGTAAATAACAAATAAGATATACTACACTCTCGGAAGGGCATCCAGCTGTAGAAACTCTGCCAAATCAGATTGGAGCCTGGTGTAGCCATCTGGTTCACCAGTCCTCAGTCAAATCGTCCAACCCACGCTAGAATGGAAAGCGGACGTTAAACGATGATGATGATGATGATGATATATGTATCATCATCATTTAACATCCGTTTTCCATGCTGGCATGGGTTGGATGGTTTGACTGAGGTCTGGAGAGCCAGTGGCTTCACCAGACTCCAATCTGATCTGGCAATTTTTCTACAGCTGGATGACCTTCCTAACACCAACCACTCTGAGAGTGTAGTGGGTGCTTTTTACATGCCACCGGTACAGGAGCCAGTCAGGTGGGCCTGGCATCAATCACATTCAGATAGTAATATATATATATATATATATATATATATATATATGAGGGTTGCTGAAAAGTTCTTGTCTTTAAGGGAATTGCTAATAAAGGACTGGCTGGAGGCCCAACCTTCTGAGTTCTTTTGCAGGGCTTAGAAAACTAAAGGGCTGCTGCAATAAGTGTGTGAATCTGAGAGGAGAATATGTTGGATAAAATCATAATTAACTGATCCTCCGTTTCTTTTTTTTGTTTTGTTTTTACCCAAAGCCAAAAAGTTTTTCCTTAAAAGGAATTAATAAATTCAGGCAGATATCTATAAAGACGAATTTGATTGGTTGCTCTTATACTTTTGTAGAGTACAAATTTATTATTCTTACACAAGAATGTTGGTGAGAGTGACTTTGAAGTTTTGGTCAGATGAGTCATCATCTCATGATTGCTTAGTCAGCTGAAACTTCAAAGTCACTATCAACAACATTTTTGTACAAGAATGATGCACACACACACACACACACACATACACAGATGTATACACAAACAGGCAGGGAAACAGATGTGACTCTGTGTGTGTGTGTGTGTGTGTGAATAGAGACAGTTTCTGTCAGTGTCCTGTTGAATAGAAACTAGTGAAACGAATAAGGATTGTCACAGTGGTTTTCCTGAATTATCTCACCATTTCCATTATAGGAAACATAAGGACATACTTAACACACCACACACACACACACACACATATGCATATAAATATAGATATATATGCTCATATAGCCTGTCACATATTCACATGATTAAACATGCACGTGTGTGTATATATATTTATATACATACATATATACATACATTCACTGTTTTTCATATACACAAACAACAAAATTTTATATGTATGCTACTGGTCTTATGCAAAAATTATTATTATTATTATGATTATTATTATTATTATTATTATTATTATTATATAAAAACAGCAGGAATACAAATGTAAAATCCATAAATTGCCCAAAGTTTGTAATGCAGGCGAGACAGTTGTCTCCTCTTTGTTGACCTTTGACACCGCAGGAATCAGTGTCAGATGGACTGCACAGAAGACGAAGGTAGGAGGACGGGGAAGGAAAAATTTTGTTGTTTTGCTAATTTTCAAGTATATGTAATAAGAAGCTGTGTACATCCTGTTAATCGTTTGTGTATATATATGTGTATGTATTTGTGTGTGTGTGTGTGTGTGTGTGTGTGTGTGTGTGTGTACGATATAAGTACTGATGATGTATTTGTGTTTGTGAACTAACTGCTGATGCAGTAAGTATGAGTGTGTGTGAAAGAACTGTGGTGGTGGCGGCGGTGTTGGTGGAAGTTGAGTGAGACAACTTGTAACTTCCCCAATTCTTACAAAACTTCAAAATATCCTGACTAAAATAGTTAGTAGAATACAGTTGCAAACATTATATATATATATATATATATAATGAGAGAGAGAGAGAGAGAGAGAGAATGGGGAGAAGAACAGGGAAAGGATGGATGGAGGGATGGACAAACAAAATACAAAACAAGAATAAATAGATAGACAGCAATAGATAGCTAAATAGATAGGCGAAGGAGTAGCTGTGTGGTAAGTGGCTTGTTTACCAACCACATGGTTCCGGGTTCAGTCCCACTGTGTGACACTTTGGGCAAGTGTCTTTTACTATAGCCTCAGGCCGACCAAAGACTTGCGAGTGGATTTGGTAGAAGGAAACTGAAAGAACCCTGTCGTATCTACTACATATGTGGAAAATCGGTGCATGTTTGTTTGTGGCATTGTTAGCTAACTTCTCCTACATCGTTTTATTGATTTTGATGAAACTTGACACGTGAGTAGAACTCGTATCTGGAAACCACGTGACATACTTAGATTGTTGAAAAAATTGATAATATGCTCCTGGAAGGGATCTTTATATCTACCTCATATAGCTAATTTTTTTAAACACCCAAGGGAAATAACCTATAGCACCTTCACAATATTTTCTTAAACATTCAAGGGAAATAGCCCATAGCACCTGCATTTCATTTGAATTCTTACTATCAGGTAATTAATTTCATATTATTACATAACTGACTTCAGATTAAGTACTAGGCTTACAAGGAATAAGTCCCGGGTCGATTTGTTCGACTAAAGGCGGTGCTCCAGCATGGACACAGCCAAATGACTGAAAGAATAAAAGAATATACACACACATTTTTACCATCCATTCACATGAATATTTAATATACATCCTTTATTAAAGGGTAGGTCTGGCAACTTGATAGGAGTGAGGTATATGAATGTGTGACAATCATGCCTTTCCCAGTGTATTTACTGAGTCATTGATCTAAGTCCTGTTCCCTTGAAGATTCACATTCTCTTAATATAGGCATGGCAAGTTAGGACAAGAGACAGTGTGAGTAATCGGTGAATGACAAGGTAAGTTATTTCACATGACACATGTTCTCCCTCTTTGCGCCAATAACCACACACACATTTCAGCATGGACCACTCTGTTTTTAGGGTTAGACTTCACTGAGTGAAGTATCCTTTCCATATTTAATATAAGGTGTGATTTGAGGGAGATTTGGCTGTTATTTCATGTAGGTCAAATGACCGCTTGGTGGTCCTTCATTTGTTTGTAATTGGTTGTAAAAATAGGTAGCACAGATGGTTAGGGATAAGTCGAGATAGAGAGAGAGAAAGAGTGGGAGATAAAGACAGCAAATGTGTGTGAGAGAGAGAGAGAAAGAGAGAGAGAAAGAGAGGGAGAAAGAGAGAGAGAGAGTAAATGACAAGAATTTATTATGAACACAGGAAATGTTATTTCTGCTGGTTGTGTCTGCGATGGTGGTGGTGGTGGTTGTGATGATGTTGCTAGTGGTGGCAGTGGTGTTGATAGTGGTGATGGTGGTGGTGGTGGTGGTGGTGGTGGAAGCAATCATATTCTCTGGTGACCAAACCAGGGAATTCTGTAGAAATAGGGGACGGAGATGAATTACATAAAAAAAACCCCAGAAAAATGGTAAAAAAAAAATAAACGATAAAACTTTGCAGAGTGAGGTGGGTGGGTGGGTGGGTGGAGCAGATGGAAGTCAGTGACTTTGGTACAATTTTAGAACTATTTTGTACCAACTGACTTTATCAGGTGAGTGGTGGTGGTGGTGGTGGTGGTGGGGAGATTGGCATGTGACGTGGAAGAGCCCTTATAGTTATACCAGATAGGAGAAACCGGGGTGGGAGAGGAGAAAAGACCTTTTTAATCCAGACAGGCCTGGCTCACCATCGGTTATGATAATGAGTGTTCCAGTTGTGAAATTAACGTCCTAGTGGCTGAGTACTCCTCAGATATGTGTACCCTTAACGTAGTTGTTTTCATGGAGATTCAGCGCGACACAGACTGTGACAAGGCTGGCCCCTTTTGAATTACTGGTACAACTCATTTTTGCCAGCCGAGTGGACTGGAGCAATGTGAAATAAAGTGTCTTGCTCAAGGGTACAATGTATTATCAGGAATCAAAGTCATGGCCTTATGATCGTGGGTGAGCCAAATACCTTTTATGGCAAGGAGATTGAGGTGCAAAATAGAGAAGGCCTGTTTAATGCAAGCATATGATCTTGGGTCCAGTGAAGCAGACCTGATTTGGATTTAGGGTTCAAGGTTAGGATTAGGGTTAGGCTGAGTGAACTGTAGCAATGTGATATAAAGTGTCTCGCTCAAGAACACAATACATAACCTGTTCCAGGAATTGAACTCACTACCACATGACTGTAGAGCCAATGCTCCATCCACTGAGCCATCCGCCTTCACATGTAATACACGTGACATATTTCCCTGGTTTTCATGCATCATGTATAATACACTTTCTCAATTTCTTTCAACCTCCAGAGCAGCTTGGGACTTACGAAACGAAACCTTTATATTACTCAGAATGTATGAAACCAAAGCTAATTAAAAGTCTGAAAGCAAGCATGGACATTCAGGACAAATTTTGCCTGTCCTGTGTATCACAGGACATAGTTCCCTGGCGTCTATGCATAATATATATATATATATGATACACATTCATAATTGTTTTTCAAACACCAAAGCAACTTTGGACTTAGGAAAGGAAAGCGTTATATTACTCAGAACATATGAAACCAATCATCATCATCATCATCATCATCATCATCATTATCATCATCATCATTATCATCATCATCATCGTTTAACGTCCACTTTCCATGCTAGCATGAGTTGGACGATTTGACTGAGGACTGGTGAAAACCAGATGGCTACACCAGGCTCCAATCTGATTTGGCAGAGTTTCTACAGCTGGATGCCCTTCCTAACGCCAACCACTCCGAGAGTGTAGTGGGTGCTTTTACGTGCCACCGGCATGAGGGCCAGTCACAAAGTACTGGCAACGGCCACGCTCAAAAGGTGTTTTTTACATGCCACCTGCACAGGAGCCAGTCCAGCGGTCAGAAAACAAGAATGGCTGTTTAGAAGAAACTTGTAAAAATGTTTCGGACAAGCAAATGGTTAGATGAAACCAGTAACAGTAACAGAGAAGCAGTAGTCGTAGTAGTGCTAGAGAACCACTGCAGACGCCGCTGTCGCCACCCTTACTAGAGGCTTAAAAGTGGTACAGTTTCCAAAATGCTGACTTATTGTTTCATTACAAAAACAAAACATAAATACTCCATTCGATAAAATAAACATATATATATAATATATAATAATGTTTAATTATAAGATAAATATGAATACAAATTAGTGGCAGTTTTTGTTTGCTTTCCTAAACTGACAGCGTGTTTAACATAAAAAGTATGTGTGTGAGTGTGTGTATGTATATATGTATATGTATATATATATATATGAATCCCCTTTTGTTAAGAGTGTGTATGAAAAATATGAAAACTTACTCATACTTATTGTTTTGTATGCTGAGAAAATATTGACAATATTACACACACACACACACACACACACACACACACACACCAAGGTCTGTCTGTCTGCCTGTCTGCACGTGCCTGTTTAAAAGTATGTTTATATACGAATGTGTATGTGTGTGTGGGGGTTTGTTTAATGTCTATGTGTTTGTTTATATAAGTGTTTATATGTTTGTCTAATACGTGCGCGTGTCTACTGCCGTGTGTCCATGTGTGCCTGTCTAAGTGTATGTTTATATATGTGTGTGTGTATGTGTTTATAGATATATTTATATGTTTGTCTACACATGTACGTGTGTGCCTTTGTATGCTTTACCTCTGTTTGCGTGTGTACATGTGAATGCATGTGTAACTGTCTATCTATTCATCTATCTATCTATCTATATATATATATATATATATATATATATATATATACACACATACACACACACATATATATCTGCCTATCCATCCATCTGTCTATTTTCCTAACCATTCATTCAACCATCTATCTATCTCTCCATCAATCTACCTATCTATCTATCTATCTATCTATCTATCTATCTGTCTGTCTATCCACCTATCTATCTACCTATCCATCTATCCATCTATCCATCCATGTGTGTGAGAGAGAGAGTTTATATGTATATGTCCGTGTTAATAAAGCAGAAAATATATTGCAAAAACAAAAACAAAAACAACCATCCCTGCTATTGTTTTTGTTGTGAATCTGTTCTGATGATTGCTTAGGTTTCACACGCAGACACATGCACAAATACATACACACACACACAAATATATGCACACACAGATAACTACATGCTCTTACGCACACAAGCACAACATTCATACAAACTCATGCACATACAGACACACACACACACACACACACACATGCGGAGACAAAAGTGTTCTGTGGTGTGTAACATGGTTTTCATCATGATAATCAAGCGTCACAAGGAAAGAATTACTGGTGCTTAGAGGTTCATTGTGAATTGGGTATCCTGTATAAAGGTCTATATAAGGGTGTGTAGTGACGTGTGGAAGGGCCTAGACTAATTAGGGAGTTAGGAAGTCAGAGAAGTGGGAGTTTTTTTTATGTAGTTTATCAACCTATAGACAAATCTCTTTCACAATTTCTTTACTGCCTGTGAAATCACTCCCAGCGGCACTCTGCCAGTTATGATGACGAGGGTTCCAGTTGATCCGATCAACGAAACAACCTACTCATGAAATTAATGTGCAAGTGGCTGAGCACCCCACAGACACGTGTACTCTTAATGTAGTTCTCAGGGAGATTCAGCGTGACACAGAATGTGACAAGGCTGGTCCTTTTGAAATACAGGTACAATTTATTTTTGCCAGCTGAGTGAAACTGGAGCAGGTGAAATAAAGTGTCTTGCTCAAGGACACAAGTCACCTTATGGAATCGAACTCGTGACCTAATGATCGTGAGCTAAATACACCTAACCAATAAGCTATGTGCCTTCACTGCCCCTGAAATAGGGAGCACAGGATCAATAGGTGAATTTCTATGCAGACACTTGGTCTGAACATAGCAGCTAAATCTCCCTCAACAAACATCCTATTGTTTTTATTGATGGAAAACTCACAAATCTTTGAAAATTGTGGTCTGTTCAGTGTGTAGTGACAATATTCAACAGTCACATGGTGTCGGGATTTGCTAGAATATTACACATGTGATCAACAAAATCTGACCAATCACAACTTCGCATGGCATAAGCTCCAGCAACAATCTCATCTTCTGGTGTGCTTCCTTCTGAACCTGTCAACCAGTATAAATTTGATACACTGTGACTACTACTAAACAGAGAGCTTTGGGATGCAAGAAAGAACATTGACAGACACTGTAGGAGTTGGCCAAGAGAGATGGCAGACAGCGGCCGACAACACAAAACCAACGAACAGTTGGAGGATGAATAACTTTTGAAGTCGGTAGCTGACAAGCAACTAAAAACACTTTATCTGCTACTGCCACTGCTTCAAGAATAAAAACTCTCTTATGCTTGTCATTCGTAGTAATGACAATATTTTGTTTTCTGGTGAATAAAATTTTGTGAATAAATTTTGTTTCTCAAAAACCTCAACAAACTCCAGAATTCTTCTTCGTATAAATATATCTTTCCATCTGTAGTTGTTCAACCAAAATGATGTTCCTTTATAAAAGCCCCACCAGGTTTACTATGGAGTCTGATATCCTAAATAACCTAGTGACTGAAAAGAATCAATATCTGTCTCTTCAGGTTGAATACTGATTGTTCCTTTGATCCATGGCCTGTGACTTTGGTGACTCAACGAGAAGATGGTCAAAGAAGATCAAAGAAACACAAAGAACAAAGATAAAAATTGTAAATTATAGATGAAGCAAAATGAAAGGGGAAGTAATTTATACATTATATATATTTAAATATATTTATATATAGATAGATAAAGGTATAAGATCAAAGGTCCTTCTCAAGCTGTAGGCTCATAGGCCAGGTTTTCCAGATGCTGTGATGTATATATATATATATATCAGTTTAAGCAAGAGATCTGTGGCTAAGCTGGAGCACTGCTACTGAAAATATGTGGCCCAAGTAATGACTGAACCCAAGACATTCAGATTTCCCAGCTTTTATAAATTGATTATAAGACTGACACCCTGCCTTCTGTGTTACTGATATTGTTATTCGATATCAGTGACTCAAGGCCCCACAGTTCCAAGCATTACACACACACACACACACAAACTCATGCAATTAAAAACCACTTTTAAAAGAAAACATGCAATTTGAAACAAAATCTCAATTGAGGAAATGTGTATTAAACAAAAATAACTGGGTGGTGCTAGAATTATATTTTAGTCCACACCGTAAATATGCTTAGTTGCAGTTCCTGTGGCAGCATGTTTCTAACATAATAGAAATATAATTATTATCTCCTCTATAATGAGACAACTATCGCTGTCCCTCAGTTATACTCTCACCTCTTGCCTGGCTCACAACCACTTCCCTTGATTTTACTCCCTCTCTTAGCTGAGAGGCCTTTGTCTTGCAAACTACTTTAGTGACCCTGTTGGTGGTGATGTCATGTACAGAGCACCTAATGCATTCTATATAGTGAATGGCCCTAGGAAGAGCACCCAGCAGTAGAAAACTTGCCAAAACAGACAAATGAAGCCTGATGTAATTCTCCAGCTTACCAGTTCCTGTTGAACTTTCCAACCCATTCCAGCATGGAAAAATGGATGTTAAATGATGATAATTTGGATCAATAATCATTATTCTTTTCTACTCTAGGAACAAGGCCTGAAATTTTTGGGGAGGGGGCCAGTCGATTAGATCAACTCCAGTGTGCAACTGGTACTTATTTTATCGCCCCCTGAAAGGATGAAAGGCAAAGTCGACTTCGGCAGAATTTGAACTCAGAACGTAAAGCATTTCGCCCAGCATTCTAACAATTCTGCCAGCTCGCCACCTTAATAATAATAATAATAATAATAATAATAACAAAAATATCAAGGTGGTGATGTGTGTGTGGGGGGGGGTAGGTATGCACATTAATTTTCATTGAAAAAGGTTAAGAGTTCTCTCGGACTATTTGATTTGTATTCAACTGTTCAATATTTAAGTTAGTATTACTATCAAAGTTCCACTCTGGGGAATAATAAAACTAGGATTTAAACACCTACCCAACCCTTCCATTTACACTATTTTTCTTTCCTTTTTTAAAATTTCATGTTTCATTTTTTTCCTTTCCATAAACCACCATCACGACCAGTTTTTCTGTTTTTTT
>NC_142948.1:32588835-32596335 GCF_046866305.1 Octopus bimaculoides | reverse complement strand
CACACTTGTTCCTGAGTGCGCATGTGTGTATGTGTGTATATATGTGTATATATATATATATATATATGTATGTATGTATGTATAGAGTGTTTGAAGTGATGAACAAATATTGTATATATGTAGATATACACATAGATTGTGTGTGTGTGTGTGTGCAAGTATCTTTTTATCTTTTACTTGTTTCAGTCATTAGACAGTGGCCATACTGGAGCACAGCTTCAGAGAGCATTTGGCCAGGAAAAAAAAAATACAACCTCATGAAAGTGCTAGTTTTATCACAATAAATATATAATATTCTATTATTATAATGTAAAATTGTAAAAATTCATCATCATCGTCATTGTTTAACATCCGCTTTCCATGCTAGCATGGGTTGGACGATTTGGCTGAGGACTGGTGAACCGGATGGCTACACCAGGCTCCAATCTGATTTGGCAGTGCCACCTGCACAGGAGCTAGTCCAGGGGCACTGGTAACGATCTCGCTTGAATGTCCTTACACATGCCACGGGCACAAGTGCCAGAAAGGCGACGCTGGGCACATGCGCCATCCCGGAAAATCAGATGAAGTTGGAATTTCATTGATTAATATATTCTCTCTGAGTGGTTGGCGTTAGGAAGGGCATCCAGCTGTAGAAACTCTGCCAAATTTAGATTGGAGCCTGGTGTTGCCATCCGGTTTCACCAGTCCTCAGTCAAATTGTCCAACCCATGGAAAGCGGATGTTAAACGATGATGATGATGATGATGATGATCTCTACACAATCATACAAACTAGGGTATATATATATATATATATATATATATATATATATATATATATATATATATATATTCTTTTATTTGTTTCAGTCATTTGACTGCAGCCATGCTGGAGCAGTGCCTTTTGTCAAACAAATTGACCCCATGACTTAAACTTTGTAAGCCTAGTACTTATTCTATCGACCTCTTTTGCTGAACTGCTAAGTTACAGGGATGTAAACACACCAACATCGGTTGTCAAGTGATGGTGGAGGGACAAACGCAGACACACAAACACACATATATATATGATGGGCTTCTTTCAGTTTCCACCTACCAAGTCTGCTTGTCTGTATCTCGCTTTCTGTCTATGTCTTTCTCTCTCTCTTTTTCTTTCTCTTCTCTCTCTCTCTCTCTCTCTCTCTCTTTGTTTCTCTGCTTTTCTTTCTTTCTCTCTCCTTTCTCTTTTTTACCCAATTACCCCCCCTCTCTCTCCCCATTTTTCTCTTTTCCTTTCTGTCTGTTTTTCTTTCTTTCTCTCTCTCCCCTTTCTCTTTCTTCCTGTCTCTCTATTTCTCTCTCTCTTTCTTTCTGTCTCTCTGTTTTCCTTTCTCTCTCCTTCCTCTTTCTCCCCCAATTACTCTCCCTCTCCCTCTCCCCGACCCAGCACCATTCAGGGTCCCATTTTGTTGGATCAACAATAAAAATATGTGAACAATACATCATGGGTCCCGATCGCGACAAGATCTCAAGCTGGTTCTCATTACCATCTAGCAGACATTCCACTCCATTCTTCACCCCTCCTGGGACTAGAACATGTAAGGAGTGCAGGGTGAGGTGTATACCAAACCAATTGTTTTTGTGTTACTTGTGTATATATGGTGAACATATGACACAATACATGTATGTATACAACATGCACACACCACATGTAGATACATAAAGATACAGTTACCCTTTCACACTCAATTATATTGACACACAGACACACATGTACACACAATGTATTTACCCATAACTACTCATCCATCCATATATATATATATATATATAAATATATATATTATAACACACACACATGTATACCCACACATGTATACCCACAATTACACATCCATCTCTCTCACTCTCCCTCTCTCTCTCCCTCTCTCTGTATATATATATATATTGTACACACAATTACCCATCTATCCATATATTCACACACACACACACACACACACACACACACACACACACACTCAACAAACAGGGAACTGTACACATCTCTCCAGGGCCAACTTAACTATAGAAATCATATAACTTGTTATATAAGGAGAGAGAGAGCGCGAGAGAGAGAGAGAGAGAGAGAGCAAGAGAGAGAGAGAATGGTTATTGTATTCCAGCAGAATGATAGAAGAAATCAAAGACATCTGTTATGTATTTTGGTAAAGAGACATTCTCTGAGGAAATGTAATGAGACTTCCATAAATACTAGCCATGTGTTGCTACCGACAGCTGGAACTAGAATCCTTCTACTTACAATATTTACCGACTAAACTGTTTTTATTCCACTTCTTTTCCTGCCAGGCCGTATACCCACCCATTTACTCCACCCTGAGCCCCACCTCTCCCTAAACTTCTAACCTCAGCTCCTTTTATATAATGGAATCCCGGAAAACAAGTTGTTGAATTTGATCTATCCCTTAACGTTTTATTGAGCATTCTGTTTCCATTAAAGAAAAAACCTTGAAGTGCCTTATGAAATAGGAAAATCTCTCCCTATCCTCCCTAAATCAACTCCCTGTGCCCGTTAAATCAGTTCCCCAATCTACTGCTTAAATTAGCTACGTCTCCCCATTAAACTTGATCCCTATCCACATTATATTTTAACCCCATTTTTGATGTAATGTTTCTGTCTCCCTTTACATATTCTTTTATCAAAACAGAAAAAAAAAAAAAACCTGAAAAACCCCCAAAAGACCCAAAGTATTTCAAATATGATTTAAGGTCTCGCCCTAAGCTGAATATTATTTACAATAATTATGTACAAGTATGGCTGTTGGTTAAGAAGCTTGCCTTGCAACCATGTGATTCTGGGATCAATCACATTGCACAGCACCTGGAGCAATGGTTCATTTTGTTTGTTTGTTTTCTTTTCTTTTAAGACATGAATACCAGTTATCAAGCGGTGGTGAGGGAAAACAAAGACCCAAAGACATATGTACACACAGATATATATATATCATCATTATTATCATTTAATGTCCGTTGTCCATGGTGGCATAAGTTGGACGGTTTGACCATGGCTGGTAAGCTGGAAGGCTGTGATGGGTAAAATACCACTATGCATTTTGCTGGTGTGCTAACGATTCTGTCAGCTCACCACCTTAAATGATGATAATAATAATAATAATATGCATAATTGTAAAATTATCAATTATATGATTGCATGTAACAATAAACTGCGAAAAGTATTTAAAATATTTTAACCAAATATAGCAATATATTATATTATACACACATACATATATGTATGTATCTATGTGTGTGTATACATACATACATACATACATTATATATATATATATATATATATATATATATATATATATATATATATATATATAAGTTCAAATTATCAAGCAGGAGTGTTCAGTTGATGACAAAAATGTTTGTCGTTTTCAGTTTGAGGTTTGAAATATCTTATCCAGAGATGGATGACCTAAAAAGCATTGACATTTTTTTCATATTTAAACCGCTTCAACATCACACAAACACACGCGCATACACACACACTCTCTCTCTCACACACACACACACACACTCATACACATGGTGTTTCCACTAAACGATATTTTTGCTGGGGTTTTTTTTTTTTCCATCCAAGGAAGTGTAAGTCTGAGGTGATGGAATCAAAGCTGTATAAAACGGTGTCTCACCTAAAGAATTTGACCACTTGGAAAACTTGAAACAACAAAGTCCATTGTCTGTTTGCCCAATATTTGGAATGTCTTCTCGCCATTTTCTTTGTCTCTAACAAACACTTTTGCTCCCACTTTGGTGATCTGGCTATAACTAATAACTTAGTATGGACACCGTATTTTTGACTGTGTATCTTGAAGTTCTTCAGTGTTTTGGCAGTTTGAATTTACAGAGATACATATCTAAACCATATATCTAAATTACATAATATACATACATATATATATATCTATATCTATATATAATGCAATTTTTAATCAATTTTAATTTCAGAGTAGCCTCCCTTGCTTTTCTTGACAGGAAATTATCATCAGCGCTAAGATCTATATTTTCTTTCTTCGTTACAATTGAAATTTCAACTGATTAAAATAGATTTTTCTTAGACTCGTTAACCAAGTACATATATGGTATATCAAGAAAGAGTCTTTTGAAAATAACATCTAACAGTAGAGGGCAGGGGTGAAAAATAAAATCATCTTACTTTCTGATGTGAATCGATACTGACCAACACATGTTTCTATTTTTACTCTTTTTTTTTTGTAATTTTTTTTTTTTATATCTGTTTCAGAATTAGGTCTTACTTACCTGAAAAATAAAACAAAAGAGAAAAATTAATTAATAATAGATATTGATTAATATATTGAATAATGAAATAATTTAAAGCAACAACAAATCAATCATTAAACTTGATAGTATAACATTTTATAATGTATATTTTTCTCCTAAAAGATCTTGTGTTATTATGAAATCTTTAATCTTTTACTTGTTTCAATCATTAAACTGCAGTCATGATGAGGCAGCACCTTGGAGAATTTTTTAGTCAGATGAATTGACCCCAGTGCTTTTTTTAAAGCTGGTACTTATTTTATCAGTTTTTTTTACCCAAACTGCTAAGTTATGGGGAGTTGTAAACACATCAACATCAGTTGTCAAGTAGTGGTGGCAGACAAAAACAGGCACAAAGACATGATACACACAAATATATATATATTCTTTTCCTTGCGTCAGTCATTTGACTGCTGGAGCACCGCCTTAAAGAGTGTTAGTCGAAGAAATTGATCCCTGGACTTATTCTTTGTAAGCCTAATATTTATTCTATTAGGTTCTTTTGCCAAACCACTAAGCTACAAGGACATAAACACACCAACATCGGTTGGTAAGCGATGGCAGGTGACACACACAAACACACAAATATATATATATATATATACATATATATATATATATATATATATATATATATATATGTGACAATTAGTTGGTTGTCATAATAAAACTCAGAGTTTCAGATGCCGGGGGTGAGTCTTAATACCTGATGAGTAATAGAAAGTTCTTAGTACAGTATCATATATTTGAAAAAAGGAATAGAAAAGGCTTACTGATATTTTTCCACTTTATCTAATTATTCAAGTGGAAGAGTTATCAGAAAAATCTTTTCTATTCATTTTTTTTCAAATATACATATAGATATGTGTGTGTGTGTGTCTGTGTGTATATATATATTGTGTGTATATATATATATATATATATATATATAGATATATAGATAGATAGATAGATAGATAGATAGATAGATAGATAGATAGATAGATATAGAGAGGCACACAACTGAGTAGATTGATAAATTAAGTGTAATATATATACACACACACACACACACACACACACACACACATATACATATAATTAATTGAAAGTGTTAGTTCAAAGAACTAATTAAGTCATAATTATCGTAAAATATTCTAACTAATTTACACTGTGTGCATACATTTTTCAAGTTGAAAGGCTACAAACTTGCCTGTGTGAGTGTGTGTATGTATGTTTGTGTGTATGTATATGTAAACATGTATTTGTGTGTATATATATATATATCTATCTGTGTGTACACACATACGAATGCATATATCAGTGTATGTGTATATACATACATACATATCTATCTATCTATCTATCTATCTATATATATATATATATATATATACATTTATTTATTTATATAATATTAATGCACCTAGGAAATAAGTTAAAAAACAAAATTAGATATGCTTACAGACATATACGGTATACATGTCCACACGCACATACACACACACACACACACTCATGCACATGTGCACACATCCGTAGGTTGTATCTGAATTCATAAGGGAGAACCTTGATTTAAGAGGCATAATTTAGCAATAATTGAGTTGCATGATTCACAAATAAAAGTTCCAAGTTCAAACCCAGCCGAAAGGTATACATGTGATGATAAGGCACCTGAGGGCAGCTGGAGAATACACTGATTGAAATACAAGGTCGAAACACAAAGATATGATTAATAGTGTGAAAACAGCATGTTACGTATTTATCATTGGTACCACTGCCGTCACCACCATCACCACCATTATTATTATTATTATTATTATTATTATTATTATTACTATTATTATTATTTGTTTTTTGTTGTTGTTTTTGTTGTTGTTATTTCTAGACTGAACGGTATCATTATTTAAGGACTGGGTGTGTATGAGTGAAGTGTGAGAAAGTATGTTTATGAACAAAGGTGTATGTATATACATACATATATATATATATATGTATGTATATTTATACACACACATACATTCATAGATATACACTCACTCATACCACAATTAGTTGGCATCCCTGTGGCAAGTTTGGAAGAAAGGGTAAGTGAAATGGTAAAGGAGATGGTGGCGGTGAAGCTGAGAGGAGGGTGAAAAAGAAAAGCAAGAGTGAAAATTGAGAGGAAGAGAGAGAGAGAGAGAGAGAGAGAGAGAGAGAGAGAGTTAAAGGTAGCAGAGAGAGAGAGAGAGAGAGAGAGAGAGGTATGTAGGATATGAAAGAAAGTGCCCAAATCTTGCAGGCATCACTTCCTTTCACCTTGTAATTCCTTGAACACCCTGTTGGGAAGATATGATGAAGATGAGGATGATGATGATGATGATGATGATGATGATGGCGGTGATGGTAATTTCTCTTATTTCAGAGCAAAAAAAAAAAGGAATAAAATACAGTATAATATACAATAAAAAAAAAGCAGAGGAAAAAAAAAAAAAATTATAAAAAAAAACAAACAGAAATTGACAATCTTAGATGGATGTGTATGGAGTAAAGGGGTGTGGCAGTGGTGGTCGTGGTGAGGTTGGGGTTAGAATGGTGTTGGAACCAAAGAGAACACTGAAAGATTCACAACTATAACAAAGACTTTGGTGGGTTCCCTCATCTTTTTATCATCATCATCATCATCATTCACTATTATTTTTACCATCATCATCATTAGTATTACCATCACCATCATTATTACATCATCATCATCATCATCATCACCATTATTATCCTCATTCACTATTATTATTTTCATGAACATCATCATCGTTATTATTATTATTGTTATTATTATTATTATTATTATTACTATTATCATTATTATTATTAGGATCATTATCATTGATTGGGTCACATGACTGACTAGAATAAATTTTAATAATACAGTTGAAAAAACGGTGAATATAACAAGGTCTGAATTTTACATCTCTTTTTTTAGGGGGTTCCATTATGTAAATACCTAGCAGTGATTATGGCGGTGGCAACAGTGGTGGTCGGTGACAGTGGTAATGAAGGTAATATAACAGTGACAGCAGGGGGTAATGGGGGATGAGTAGTGGTGGTAGGAAGTGAAAGTAGCGAGTGGAGTGGTTGTAGTCACAGTAGTAAGGTGCAGGCGGTGGTATGGCGATTGTTCTGGTGGTGTTGGTATGGGTTGTTGATAATGATGGGCACAGGGGGGCAG
>NC_142948.1:32563835-32583835 GCF_046866305.1 Octopus bimaculoides | reverse complement strand
TTAACAAAGACCAGGGGTTGCCTACTCTTAATGGGCTTACTGCACCCTCGGACACCAGCCTGAGATTTCTATGCTCTAGCACACATACACATATATGACAGGCTTTTTCAGTTTCCGTCTATCAAATCCACTCACAAGGCTTTGGTCGGCCTGAGGCTATAGTAGAAGACACTTGCCCAAGGTGTCATACAGTGGGACTGAACCCAGAACCATGTGGTTGGTAAGCAAGCTACATACCACACAGCCACTCCTGCGCTTAGTGGCACGTAAAAGCACCCACTACACTCTTGGAGTGGTTGGTGTTAGGAAGGGCATCCAGCTGTAGAAACTCTGCCAAATCAGATTGGATCCTGGTGTCGCCTCCTGTTCCACCAGTCCTCAGTCAAATCATCCAACCCATGCTAGCATGGAAAGTGGACGCTTCTTTTGGTTTCCATCTACCAAATCTGCTCACAAGATTTTGGTTGGCCCAGGACTATAGAAGAAAACATTTGCCGAAGGAGGCACACAGTGGGACTGAACCTGGAACCATGCGGTTGAGAGCCAAACTTCTTACCACACTGCCAATGCCTGTGCAGAGACAATCCATCTGATCCATGAGGAGATAGGAAAATAGATGGGAAATGATGTCAAGGATATTTTTACAAGTGTGTATAGGATCTTGTAATAATGGATGTGGAAGCTTATCTCCTTTTAAGAGAGTAGAAAAGCAATTTTATGATCGCTCTGAGAATGGAAGATTGTAAAATAAGAGGAAAAAATAATGTTTATTTAAAATTTAATTTAATACATACATACATAAATACACGTGCACGTGCACATTTATATAATCATCTGCATACATACACAAATTTATATGCACACATGCATGTGTTCACGCACACACATACAAACATTTATATACACATGAACACACATGTACATCTTTATATACGCCTGCATGCACACACACACACTTACATGCACACATATACATATGCATGCGCACACATGCACGCGCACACATGCGCACTTATGTATATGCACATATACATATGCATGCGCGCACACACAAACACAAGCATTAATATACACATGCATACACACTCGCAAACATTCACACATTTATACACACATGCATGCACACACACACACATTTATATATACGTGCAGATACACACATTAATATACAGATGTGCGCACACCCAAACACATTTATATACACATGCATACACACACACATTTATATACGCATGGATACACACGCACACGTATTTATATACACGTGCAGATACACACACACATATTAATATACAGATGCAAGCACACTCAAACACATTTATATACATATGCATGCACACACACACACACACATATTTATATACTCATGCAGACACATACACACATAAACACACACATTAATATACAGATGTGAGCACACTCAAACACATTTATACACACACACACACACACACACGCACAATAACTGCATATATTTTTTTCCCATGTGAATTATTTTTTCCACAGAAGCTGTCACGCGAAAGACATCCCAAAACAACCAAAAAAAAGACAAAAAAAAAACAAACAAACTTAAGCAAATAACAAAAATCTCTATTTTTGTGCTGTTATTCCAAATTAATTTTCAGTTTTAAATTTCTTGTACTGCATTATTAAAGGGGATTTTTAAGATGGTAAAATCGAAAAATGCAGCAAAAACAGAAATGAGCCACGAAAATGCTATCTACGTATTTTAGAGAAATATAGTTAAGCTGAGTAAATAGAAAGAAGCGGAAAAAAGTTTTGAAAGGTAGATAAGAAGAAAGAAATTGAATACTTTGAAAAATAGGAGGGGAAAAAATGGTTGGTTATATATATAAAGGTATAGGAAATGGATTGATGGATGGGCGGATGGACGGACATGGTGATGATGCAAAGGAATTCTTGAAGCAACAACTGACTCACTGCTCGGGGTTGATGGAAGGAAAAATGGTAAATAATATGGGGAGAAACCACAGAAATGGTGGTAGGTTTGTATGTGTGTGTGTATGTAGATATATATATATATATATATATATATATATATATATATATATATATATATAGAGAGAGAGAGAGAGAGAGAGAGAGAGAGAGAGACATATATACACACACACCTGTATATACACACGCACACATACATATATAAACCCCCGAACAAAATTAAAGTACAAAAAACAAATAGAAAAAAGAAATTACAGAAAGTGCAAGGTGGAAGAGCGATTGTGCGCTCGCATTGGAAATGCAGTGAAATACCGCAAAAATGCATTTTAGGATATTAGAAAAACACGTTAGGTAAAACGAAAAATGGTGAAATAGATTTATCTTATATATCCGACCCCGTTTCAGTCTTGGCTAAAATTTTAAGCACAGCTGGTAGTTATCGACAGTTTTTGCTCTGTCAGTATCAGACAGAAGCAGAAAGCTAAGACAGTAAACATGGAAGGATTAATTCTAAATGATTCTTGTAAACCTTTCTGTACGTTGCCACCACCACAGTCACTATCATCATGATCAGAATCATCACCATCATCATTGACACAGTCATCATCAGGACATCACTGAAGGTTTCATCTTCATAAAGAACACTCTAGGATATGCTAGCTTGGTGAAAGCCCATTCTAGGCTCTCCAAGACATGTTTTATGGTAAACTGAGATGTAGAATAAACACTGTAAGTCAATAGAATATTGGTTGTACAGTGCTCTCAGTGGAATGGTGCAAATAGGGTAAGGGTTGACTAAAATGTCTTGTTTAGTTTGATTAACCTTTATGTTCTGAGATCAAATGGTACTAAAATTGATTGTCTTTCATTCTTCTGGAGGTTCATAAAAAAAAAATGTCCTACATGTTCAGTTTAATCAAATTTACACACTCTTCTTCATAGGAATAGTGTACCTTGGAGTACGTCAACTAGTATATCCTCTCTTATTGTACTTTGAAGATTTTGCTACTATTTCATAGGCGTAGGAGTGGCTGTGTGGTAAGTAGCTTGCTTATCAACCACATGGTTCTGGGTTCAGTCCTACTGCGTGGCACCTTGGACAAGTGTCTTCTACTATAGCCTCAGGCCGACCAAAGCCTTGTGAGTGGATTTGGTAGACAGAAACTGAAAGAAGCCCGTCGTATATATATATATATATATATATATATATATATATATATATATATGTGTGTGTGTGTGTGTGTGTGTGTGTGTGTGTGTGTGTGTGTGTGTGTGTGTGTGTGTGTGTCTGTGTTTGTCCCTCAACATCGCTTGACAACTGATGCTGGTGTGTTTACATCCCTGTAACTTAGTGGTTCGGCAAAAGAGACCAATAAAATAAGTACTAGGCTTACAAAGTATAAGTCCTGGGGTCGATTTGCTCGACTAAAGGCGGTGCTTCAGCATGGCCGTAGTCAAATGACTGAAACAAGTAAAAGAGTAAAAGAGTATTTCTGCCAGGATGAACAACTATATAGAACAGCCATGGGAAATCCTTTTTGTGAGGTGGGTTGCACGAGACATGGCTCTACATGAGGCTGCCTGCACAACTAAAAAAAAATTTTAAGTAATTTTCTGTTAGGCGTGTTGTGCAGAAAATCACAAGGACCACAGGCTATTCATGATTGATATACAAGTTCCTTCATTGAGTAATTAAAACCCCAAAATGGTATAAATTCCTTAATTGTTAAAAAAAACAGGAGGAACCCTCCCCCCACCAATAAATCTACACACAGTGGCTTTTCATTCATGATAGTGTACAAAAAATAAAAGGATGTGATTTAAGATGGGGAAGGGGTTTAACAACAACTACTACTGCTGCTGCTGTTACTGTGAAATTATGGAATGTAAGGCACTTGGAGAAGATCTTGTGTACTGCAGAAAATGTCTCCTCCTTCCTGCCAAGACTATGATAAATATGTAAGTAACCTTTGTAAGAATTCCTAGAACTTGGTTACCATTCCAGAATTACCGAGTTATCAGTGTCATCAACTAAAAGGTATTCCTTACAAGGTAGGAACTAAGAATTAAGACAACGAGATATTTTGAGGGTGAGTTCTAGGCATGTTAAGTCGAGGAGTGTAGGTGTTGATATGACAGTGAGGTAAATGTCTTCCACTGCAACCCTAGGCTGACCGAAGCTTTGCAACTGGATTTTGTATATGGAAACTGAAAGAATCTCATCATATATATAAGAAGCCCATCATATATATATATATATATATATATATATATATATATATATATATATATATATATATATGTATATATATATATATATAGTGAAGGCACATGCCTCATATATATATATATATATATATATATATATAATATATATATTGTTGTACTTGGGGATGGTCATATTGCCAGTTTAGCCAATAAAAACACACGCACTGTATATTTGGTGTTAATTTGCTTCAGCTTTATATTACATTAATCTTAATCTTATTTCGGCCAGAGTTCTTTCGTCACACTTCTGTGACCTCATCAGTGGTCCTTTGTTTCCTTCTTTCCTATGTGTGTCTCACCTTGCTAACTATCAGCCATTTTGTCAAAGGACCACTGATGAGGTCACAGAAGTGTGACGAAAGAACTCTGGCCGAAATAAGATTAAGATTAATGTAATATAAAGCTGAAGCAAATTAACACCAAATATACAGTGCGTGTGTTTTTATTGGCTAAACTGGCAATATGACCATCCCCAAGTACAACAACAACTGTTTCAACACACGATTTCACATAAAAAATCTTGCAAAACAAATATGTGTATATATATATATATATATATATATATATATATATATATATAACTGAAGGTGTATGGCTCAGTGGTTAGAGCATCGAGCTTATGATCGTGAGGTTGTAAGTTCAATATCTGGACCGTTGTGTTCTTGAGCAAGACACAATTTCACATTGCTCCAGTTCACTTAGAGTTGCGACGCCACTGGTGCCAAGCTGTATCGGCCTTTGCCATTCCCTAGGATAACATCAGCAGCGTGGAGAAGGGAGGCTGATATGCATGGGTGACTGCTGATCTTCCTTGCAAAACAACCTTGCTTGGACTTGTGCCTTCATGACCGAAGAGGGCCTTCACCCTTTACATATATATATAAATATATATAAGAGGGGGTGCTGTTTTGATGATGAAGCTAATGATGACGATCAAGATGATGCTGATGATACTGATAACAGTAGTGATGGTGATGATTATGATAATGACAACAACGAGGACAACATTTGGTTCCTCCATGTCCTGCGTCGCTATAGAAACGACGATGACAACAACAACAACAACAACAGCATGGGGCCCACATTAACAAAGCGTTCCACACTGACAGTTTTACTTAACACACTGTTGAAGTACACACATCTAACTGAAGCAAAAATTCTATCCAATAATTAAGATCTTTCAAAGCCATCCCTGCCATAATTTGCTTCAGGGCTTCTCTCTTATTTTTGTCATTCAACCATTCTAGATAAATCTTTAGAAGCATCGACATTTCTTCGCATGATTTTCACTTCAATGTTTCGTAAATTCTTTGTATCTATTTTAGCGCTTCCAATAAGATCGATGAAGACCACTTCTTCTGCAGGGAATGTCTTGTAGGAACAATTCTATGGCTCTCTGCCAGCTATTAAGTAGATTCTTTCAAAGAAGCTGACCGTTTCTAAATTACTCTTTGCGGTTATTGATTATACCAGCCAGTTGTCATGTATACATATGGCTGTACATACAGCATTCTTATATATATATATATATATATATACACATACATACACACATATATATAGATGTATATATACATACACATATATATATGTACACACACACACACATATATATATACATACACAAAAACATCAACCATGAATAAAACATAAAAAAATTCTGTGTGCATATATGTACACACACACACACACACACACACACACACAAACACACACACACACACACACAGACATTCTGGTCTCCTTTTATATGCTTGCAAATATAAAATAAAATTTTATTACGATACATACTTCCTTCAAACCCAGAATACAAAAGGAGTAGATGGGCATGTGGGGGTTTGTCAAACAGAAATGAAAGAGGAAGGACAGAAGGAAGGAAGGAAAGAAAGAAGAGAGGAAGGAAAGAAAGGAGGAAATAAAGAAGGGAGGAAAAGAAGAAAGACAGATTCCTTTATTCTTTTACTTGTTTCAGTCATTTGACTGTGGCCATGCTGGAGCACTGCCTTAGGTTGAACAAACCGACCCAGGATTTAGTCTTTGTAAGCCTGGTACTTATTCTATCGGTCTCTTTTCTACCGAACTGCTAAGTTAAGGGGATGTAAACACACCAGCATCGGTTGTCAAGTGATGGTGGTTGGACAAACACAGATACACACACAAATATATATATATATATATATATATATATATATATATATATATAAAAGCACCACTCAAGCATGGTCATTGCCCGTGCTGCCCGACTGGCTTCTGTGCTGGTGGTACGTAGATAGCACCATTCAAGCGTGGTCATTGCCTGTGCTGCCTAGCTGGCCCTCATGCCAGTGGCAGATAAAAAGCACCCACTACACTCTCAGAGTGGTTGGTGTTAGGAAGGGCATCCAGCTGTAGAAACTCTGCCAGATTAGATTGGAACCTGGTGCAGCCTTCTGGCTTGCCAAGCCTCAGTCAAACCGTCCAACCCATGCCAGCATGGAAAGCAGACGTTAAACGATGATGATGATGATGATACACACACACACACACACACACACACACACACACACACACACACACATACATGCACACATGTACTATACCTAGAACCATCCTTGATGTGGATCTACGATTTAAATTGGATTTGGTACTTACATGTCTACAATATCCTACCAACACCTGAGACCTTTATGGTTGTTTTAACTCATTATGAGCTCTATGCTACTGTACCTAGCCATTTCTGGTGCCCTACGAATGGACATGCCTAGATTCTATTAAATCCTATAACTAATCTACCTATCTATCTCAATGTTTTCATATACATATATATATATATATATAAATATGCACACGTACAAACATGCATTGACATATATATAAGATAAACTAATGAAACTAACAGATAAAAAACAAATATATTTGTTAAGATGATTGTCAAAACATTTCTATGATTCAAATGTATTCCTCCCATTTCTGACATATTCATAAATGTGTGTTTGTATGTACATAGCCATATGCAGATGTGTGTGTGTGTGTGTGTATGTATGTATGTATATGCACACATTGCTTATATACACTAATACACACATGCACACATACAAGCTGTATTATTGCAAATACATCAAAATTAAATGAATATTTTGTTGTGTTTATGATGATGATGATGATGATGATGAATCAGCCTAGTGAATGTGTAGAATCATCATTCCATATACAGCTTATACACACACACAGAGGCATTCATGTGTATATATATGTATTGAGATATATTTTAACATATAGGTGCACTGAGGTCGATATAATTGACTTAATCCGTTTGTCTGTCCTTGTTTGTCCCCTCTGTGTGTAGCCCCTTGTGGGCAGTAAAGAAATTAGCACGCCGGGTGAAATGCTTAGTGGTATTTCGTTTGCCGCTATGTTCTGAGTTCAAATTCCACCGAGGTTCACTTAGCCTTTTATCCTTTCATGTGTATAGAGGTGTGTGTGTTTGTGTGTGTGTGTGTGTGTGTGTGTGTGTGTGTGTGTATGTATGTGTATAGAAGTGTGTGTATCGGTGTGTGTGTGAATAGAAGTGTGTGCGTATAGAGGTGTGTGTGTGTGTGTGTGTGTGTGTGAGACCAAAATTAAATAAGTACCAGTTACGTACTGGGGTTGATATAATCGACTTAATCCGTTTCTCTGTCCTTGTTTGTCCCCTCTGTGTGTAGCCTCTTGTGGGCAATAAAGAAATAAGAAACATTAGCACGCTGGGCAAAATGCTTAGCGGCATTTCGATTGTCTTTACATTCTGAGTTCAAATTCCGCCGAGGTCAACTTAGCCTTTCATCCTTTCGAGGTCGATAAATTAAGTACCAGTTGCATACTGGGGTCGATCTAATCAACTGGGGCCCTCCCACAAAATTTTGGGCCTTGTGCTTAGAATTGAAAAGAATATTAATAAACAGCTGCTGCTGCTGTTGTTGTTGTTGTTGTTATCATTATTGTTGTTGTTACTGTTGTCGCCATTGTTGAAATTACCATTTCCTTCCCAATTACTATTTATATTCTATTCATGTATTCCATTACTAATGTGAGGGTCTGCAAGAACTCACATTAGTAATAATAGAATGGTTATTATTTTAAATGATAAGAGCAGAGCTGGGTAGGTGGGTACCACCCGATAGAGAGACAGGTAGGTAGATACGGAAGGAGGCAGGGTGAGGTCTGAGAGTACTTCAGCATGGGTGTATGTCACATGTGTGCTTAGAGGTGTATGTGTGAATAGAGGTGTGTGTATATATGTATAGGTGTGTGTATAGAGGTGTGTGTGTGTATGTATGTATAGAGAGGTGTGTGTATGTGTATAGAGCTGTGTGTGTGCGTGTATAGAGGTGTCTGTGTGTATAGAGGTGTATGTGTGTATAGAGGTGTATGTGTGTATAGAGGTGTATGTGTGTATAGAGGTGTGTGTGTGTATAGGTGTGTGTGTGTATAGAGGTGTGTGTGTGTACAGAGCTGTGTATGTGTGTATGTGTAATAGAGGTTTGTGTGAGTATGTGTATAGAGGTGTGTGTGTGTGTATAGAGTTGTGTGTATCAGTGTGTGTGTTTGTGTATAGAAGTGTGTGTGTACAGAAGTGTGTGTGTGTGTATAGAAGTGTGTGTATAGAGGTGTGTGTGTGTGTGTGTGTGTATAGAAGTGTGTGTATAGAGGTGTGTGTGTGTGTGTGTGTGTATAGAAGTGTGTGTATAGAGGTGTGTGTGTGTGTGTGAGGCCAAAAGTAAGTTCTTGCTGACGGTGATGTGTTGTTGTTCATGGTAGTGTAGTATGAAAATGAAGTGTTTACTTTAAAAATACACTTGGGAGAAATAAACCAGTTCTCACAGCAGTCGCATGGAATTAATGCAGGAGATAATTGCAGATGAGACAGAGCAGGAAGAGATGGAGGTGGTGGTGGTAGGGAGGGGCAGGGTTAGGGTGAAGGCTTTTGTTTTGGTTTTTTGTTTTTTTCTGTTTTTGTAGGGTGAAGAAATTAAGTTGGAGAGAAAATGAAGATGGAGAAGAAGAGAAAGACTGAGTAATAAATAGACTGACAGATCGATAGGAAAATGATAGCTAGATGCGTAGATAGATAGATAGAGAGAGAGAGAGAGAGAGAGGGAGAGAGAGAGAGATAGAGAGACAGAGAGAGAGAGAGAGATAGATAGATAGATGGATAGATGGATAGATAGATAGATAGGTCGATCGAGAGATAGAGAGACAGAGAGAGAGAGATAGATAGATAGATAGATGGATAGATAGATAGATAGGTCGATCGAGAGATAGATAGATAGATAGGTCGATCGAGAGATAGATAGGTAGGTAGATGAGTAGATAGGTAGTTAGGTAAATGGATAAATGGATCGATAGACAGACAAATAGGAAAACAAGTAGACAGATAGAGAGATAGGAAGATAGACCGACAGGTAGATAGATAGATAGATAGATAGATAGATAGATAGATAGATAGATAGATAGGAAAATAGATACATAGGAAGAGAGACAGAGAGAGAGAGAGAAATGAGCTAAAACAATACAGATTAAAAGATAAAGGAGAGAGAGAGAGAGAGAGAGAAATTGTGTGAATGTGAGAGAGAAAGGGAGGTAAATGGACAGTAGACAAGTGAAGCTCACCGTCGGCGTCTGAGGATGCTGGAGACGAAACAGCAACAATAATAGTGAATCCAGTATGTAGATTCCATTAACATCATGTTATATACATATATAATATATACACCTTCCAATGCTCTGGTAATAAATACACTGTTTCACTCAACGTGTTTCAACTCAAATATGCATCATTGAAATGATACATACTTTGGTGGGTGAGTGTGAGTGTGAGTGTGAGTATATGATGATCATCATCATCACCACCATCATCATCATTATATATATATAGAGAGATATAGATGTATATATATAGATATTAGTGATGAGCATTCCACATAACTATAAAGTCTCTCTTACATATACACACCCAGTCTTTCTCTTACATGTGTGTGTATGTGTATGTGTATAGAGTTCTGTGTGTGCGTGTATAGAGCTGTGTGTGAGTATGTGTATAGAGGTTTGTGTGTGTATGTGTATAGAGGCGTGTGTGTGTATTGGTGTGTGTGTGTATATGTATAGGTGTGTGTATGTATAGAGGTGTGTATGTGTATAGAGGTGTGTGTGTATATCGGTGTGTGTGTGTGTTTGTGTGTGTAAAATAGAAGTTGGGTGTGTATGTACACATACCCTATTACTTTTACACACACACACACACACACACATACATATATATATATATATACACACACACACACTCACTCTTTATTGTTTACATATATATACATTCATACTCTGACAGAGGCGCAACCCAGCTTTGAAAAAGGAAAAAATGTGATTTAAAAGATTTTAAGAAGAACATCATCTAATTTTGATAGAACTTCCTGATTAAGGTATATCTATGTCTGCTTGATTATGAATGTGTGTGTTTTAATCGAGACATGTATACAGGGAGGTGTTAAGGTATAGGCATAGTGAGCAGTTGCCCAGGGGTCTCCTGGGTATAAGGGGCCCCAATTCTGATTAATGTATATTGTGGCTTGCTGCCAATAAAAAATACTACAGGACCCAGTGTATTGATGTGCCCAGGGGCTGAAAAGCTGTTAAGATGACCATGATGTATATATACCTACATGTGTGTGATTGATAAGGCAGAAGACCAATTTTATGGGGCAAGAGTATATAGTCAGATTTCTTGCTGAGATGTTGGGTAGTGCAAGTGGCGTGTGCCATGGCACGGGATAGAGAAAGAGAGAGAGAGAGAGAGAGAGAGAGAGAGAGAGAGAGAGAGAGAGAAGAATATAAGAATGTGTGTTAGGTAAGAGAGCAGACCATTCTTGTCCTTACTGTGTCGCAAAAAGTTCTGACATTCCATGAAATAAACAAATAGCAAGTTCAACAGATTTTTAACTTTAAAATTGCTAAAAATGGATCTTCCTTGATGTAATTGTTGTGTGCATACATACATACATACATACATACACACACACACACATGTATATAAAGCAATTACAAAAGTCACCTATGGAAATACCACATCTAAGACACCTAGGTCTCCGTTGATGCTACAAAAGGGAACATTGGGAAACTGCAAAGAAAAGAAGCCATCGTCATTAGCAAGACCAAAACCTATATAAGCAACAGAACCAAGCAGCAAGCAGCTGATTGGTTATTGTAGCGATGCTATCCTGCACATGCAAAGTCTCTCTCCCACTTCTCTTCCACCACACACACACACATACACACACAAACACAGTGGCAGAAAAGTTAGCTCACTTCATAAAATCTATTTCTTTTTGCTGAAGGTTTTGGTCAACCCATGGCTATACTAGAAGACACTTACCCAAAGGGCCATGCAGTGGGACTGAACCCGGAACCATATGGTTGGGAAGCAAGCATATAGTTAATTAGTTAGTTAAAGTTAATGTAATGGCTGGGATGTAATTATAACTATAGAAAATTGGCGGGTGTCAGAAGTTGGATGGGGTGGAGATGTTAAAGCAATGGTTGTAAGTTGGTGGTGGTGTTGGTGGTATTAGCATTGGCAGTAGTAGTGATGGAGTAGTAGTAGTGGTGGTGGTGGTGGTGGTGGTGTTGATCTTGTTGAAGGTAAGTTCAAGAAGTTTAAAAATCATTTTTTTTCATCTAAACAAAGATTTCGGAGATACAAAAGAATTTCAAACAAAACAAAGGAGACAAGAGGAAGTTGGAGAGAGAGAGAGAGAGAGAGAGAGAGTGAAAGTGGAAGAGGCAGGAGGAGAGGATGTACTGGATGATCCATTCAAATTCACACCAGCATGGAAAGACGGATGTGGAACCAAATGATGATGATGATAATGTTGATGTTAAAGGGAATGATGATGAAGATAAAATGGTAGTGCTGGTGCTGGTGATGATGATGATAACAGTAGTGGCATTGTTGATAATAGGGATACGGATGTTGGTAACAAAAATAATGGCAATGATGATGACGATGACGGTGTTGGTGATGATGCTAATGATGATGATGATGGTGTTGATGATGAGGGTAATGACGATGACGATGATGATGGTGGTAGTGTTGATGATGATGATAATGGTGTTGCTAATGATGATGATGCTGATGATGACGATGGTGGTGTGCGATGATGACTATGATGATGATGACTATGATGATGATGACTATGATGATGATGCTGATCGTGTTGATGATGATAACAATAGTGTTGCTGATGACGATGACGACGAAGTTTCTACAGGAAACTGTTTTGATGTTGTTCTTACATCAGACAGCAATATCTGAAAGCAAAGAACATGGGAAAGCAATCAAAGCAATTCCAACCCCCAAAGAGTCCAACCCTAACCCGTCACCCGACCCCATCTACATAAAACATGGAGTAAGAAAGAAACAAGTCAGGGTAGTGATGGGCAGTAGCGGGGCGGGGGAGGAGCAGGGAAGGTGTGAAATGATGGAGAGAGATGTCCGTCAGTGTTAGGCATTTTTGTTTTCCGGTACCTTGTTTGTACGAAGATCAATTTGTAAATACCAGTTCTGATAATGTTCTTGCTTGATTCTCTAACTGACATGAATATATTAGCATTTTGTCTAATGTTTTCTTTTCTTCTCCTTCAAAATGGTATCCAGAAAATGGCATAAACAGGCCAAGTCTGGAATAAGTTGATTCCAATTAACCAAGGCGTGGCTGTATGGTAAGAAGCTTGCTTCCCAACCACATGTTTCCGGGTTCCGTTCCACTGCATGGCACCTTTGGTAAGTGTCTTCTACTATAGCCTCAGGCCGACCAAAGCCTTGTGAGTAAATTTGGTAGACGGAAACTGAAAGAAGCCCATTGTATATATGTATATATATATATATATATATATATATATATATACATATATATGTATGTATATATATATGTATGCATATATATGTATGTATATAGGTATGTGTGTGTGCGTGTGTATTTTTGCATCTGTTTCCCACCACCACATGACAACCAGTGTTGGTGTGTTTATGTCCTTTCAACTAGCAGTTCAGCAAAAGAGATCAATAGAATAAGTACCAGGTCGATTCATTCAGCTAAAAATTCTTCAAGCCAGTGCCCCAGCATGACCACAGTCTAATGACTGAAACAAGTAAAAGACGAAAGATATACAAAGATCAGTCACTTTGATGTTTCCTTCATTTTCTCCACACTCCCTTCTCTCTCTCCCTCTCTCTCTCTCTCCCTCCCTCTCTCTCTCCCTCTCTCTCCCTCTCTCTCCCTCCCTCTCTCTCTCTCCCTCTCTCTCTCTCTTTCAGAACTGCACCGGGCAAATGCAGACCCAGCATCAAAGAACATGGGTTATTTGTAATTAGGACTTAATTTACTGACCCCAAAAGGATGAAAGGCAAAGTCGACCTCAGCAGGATTTGAACTCAGAACGCAAAGACAGACGAAATACTGCTCAGCATTTCGTCCGACATGCTAGCGTTTCTGCCAGTTCACTGCCTTTTTTTACTAACATATCGGTTAATATTAACATATTTCTCTGTCGCTCTACCACACTATGGCTAGCTTCTCTAAGAACAAATGGCAATTTTGTCTCAGAAACTAATATCTGAAGTCTACAAGTCAGGCGTCTGTATGCGTGTGTGAGTGCATGTGTGTTTGAATGTGTAAGTGTGTGTGTGTTTGTGTGTGTGTGTGATTATAAGTTTGTATGTGTGAGTGTGCATGTTTATATGCATTAGTATGTATGTTTGTATGCGTTAGTGTGCGTGTTTGAACGTGGGAGTGTGTTTTTGAATGTGTGTGTGTGTGTGTGTGTGTGTGTGTGTGTGTGTGTGTGTTTGTCTTGTTTGATGTGTGAAAAGGTATGATGTGTGCTGTGTGAGGTTTGTCTCGTTGTTTATAAACCTGCTGAATATATAATCTACGCTTCCCACAGTTCACCTATTCATCATTTATAAAGCACTTTCAGCAACACAAAAAAAGTGTACCGCCCACCTACGTTTGATTACACTCCCCTCATGCACACGAACCACTTAAGTATTCACACACACACACACACACACATGCACATGCACATGCATAGAGGATGGTTGATTGACTGTATTAGATTTCTGGCTTATTCAGAAGTAATTAACAAAATTAAGCAAAGCGAACTGGCTGAGACCAGGAACTGAAACCTTTATTCAGGTCTGGCACAAAAGCAGCGGCACTTAAATGTATTAAAAGACAAACATGAGAAGGTTAGAACTGATGGGTTCGGTCGGCTTGGCTGGTTCCAGATGATATCATGCTGGAAGCTATGAGTCAAGCTGCCCCACAGATATCTAAATAATTCAGCAGGTACCTTCCACAGCATTCTGAGACACCCGCTAGCCTGTAGTTTTCGACCCTTTTTTTTTTGTCTATGGACCCCTTTCATTCCCATTTTACTCCACTGGATCCTCATACCCAGCCAATTCTTTTGTTTTTATACTCTTTTACTTAACGACACCAATCACACAACAACACCTCTTCCGTTCACTACAGTCTTATCTACAATACTAACCGCACAACACTTACCTCGCCCCCCCACCCTCTACAATCACATCCACAACATCTACGTCACAACATTATCTCCCCCATTCACAACAGTCACTTCCACAACACCAACCTCACAACACTCTTAATCCCTATTCATTACACTTACATCTACAACACCCAGAACACTTCAAATGTGATCCAATAAAAACTTCCTTTTGTATTCTGCCATAAAAACTTTTTTTTAAATTATTAGACATGGGGGCAAATTGATTTCTTACCATGTCTTATAATAATAATGATGAGAAAGTCATAGAAATTAAGAATTTCTATTAAAAAAACTTCATTTCTGTATAATGTATTCATGTCCCAAGGTTAGACAAAGTTCATAGAGTTAAGCAATTTAGGCCTTAACCTTTTTGTTACTGTATTTATTTTGAGATGCTCTGTGTTTCTCTCAATTATTTTAGATATAACAAAGAATTTAGTAAAATAACTTAGTTATCATTAAGCTAGTGTCAGAGACATTAATTGTGACTAAGGTTTGGTGGAAGATTTTAATTCAAAACTTATGAGAATAAGACATTTATACTACAGAGCCAGAGCCGTTTTCAGCCGGGTTGGTAACGAAAGGGTTAACATTAGGTAAATTGGGACATGAATATACATAATACAGAGATGAAGTCTTTTTTTAATAGAAATTCTTCATTTTTATGATTTTCTCGTCATTATTATTATTATAAGACATGGTAGGAAATCAATTTTCACCATGTGTAATAGTTTTCAAAAGAATTTTATGGGGGATACAAAAGGAAGTCTTTCCGTGATCCCTTATAAACCCCTTCTTAATGGACTTTATAGGGACCAACTTTCAGGAACCAACTCCTTGTCCCAGAAATGTAGAAAGACTGGTGCTGGAATTGAACTAATGATCTTAGTAACCCAACCAATAGTGACTTTATTCTCAGAGAACAATGTAGTAAAATATGAATGAGAATGGATTAAATTTTGGTGGTAAATTAAGAATTATTAAATTGCTAAGAACAATGAGGAAAAATCTAATTAAATATTTGATTGCGAGTTAATTGACTGATGTTGTTTGGTATAAGTTGAGAGAGAGAGAGATAGGGAGGGGGAGTGAGAGAGATGCTGGGGAAGAGTGAGAGGAAGAGAAGGAGAAAGAGTGAAGGAGAAGGGGGGGAATACATTGAGAGAACAAAATAGAGAAAGAAGTGGGTGGAAAGAGAGAGAGAGACAGATAGGTGGGAAGAGAGAGAAAGAGATAGACACAGACAAGTAGAGAGAGAGAGAGAGAGGCAGACAAGTAGATACATAAACAGATGGAGAGAGAGAGAGAGAGAGAGAGAGAGAATAGTAGATAGGTAGATAAATTTAGAGAGAGAGAGAGAGAGAATGAGAGAAATGGAGGGGGAGAGTGAGGGGGCGTGAGGAGTAAAAATAGTAATAATTAATTGAAATAATAATTAGCTTTATTTCCAAATGAAATACAGGAAACAAATAACTCCACACCATTTCCCCCACCCTGGGCCTTGAAAGCAATTTAAGTGACAATTTGTCGTGCAACAGAGAGAACAGTTGGATGTGAAACAGTGATGTTTATTTTTTCATCTGCATTCACAATATTCAGTTGATTTATCTAATAATGAGAACAAATAGAATGAAACAAAGGAAATAGTTCGTTAAAAATAAAGGAAAAGAAAATTAATTTTATTGATTAACCTCTGACCTAGCAGCTTCCTAATTCTCTCAGTTTGCATTTGTTACAAGTTCAGTTTATTTTTATATAATGAGCTACAAAAATAATTCTTTCTTTAATAGACACCAGGCCTGAAATTTCGAGGGGAGGGGCTAGTCGATAACATCAACCCCAGTGCTCAGCTGGTACTTATTTCATCGACCCCCACCGAAAGGATGTAAGGTAAATTTGACCTCAGAGGAATTTGAACTCAGAATGTAGAGTCAGATGAAATATCGCTAAGCATTTTGCCTGGGGTGGTAATCATTCTGCTAGTTCACTGCCTTTGTTGTAATAATAATAATAATAATAATCTTATAACACTTATAAATCTTTATAATACTGCTAAGTTATGGGGATGTAAACATACCAACACTGGATATCAAGTGGTGTAGTGGGGAACAAAGACAGACACACACACACACACACACACACATGACAGGCTTTTTTCAGTTTCTGTCTACGAAATCCACTCACATGACTTTGGTTAGCCCAAAGCTATAGTAGAAGACACTTGTCCAAGGTGCCACGCAGTGGGACTGAAACCAGAATCATATGGTTGGGAAGCAAACTTCTTACCACACAGCCACATCTGTGCTTTTGCAAAAAGAAAGAAAAAAAAAAACAATAAAATTTATTTTTTTTGAATCTCATATGATTTGAACTCAGAATGCACAGATGACTTAGTCTATCCAAGAACCACCCAGCTGCTGCTGCTGCCCCTACAACTATTACAACTACTTCTTCTCCTCCTCCTCAGTGTTAATATTATATCAAAAGAAGCCATGAATTCATGAACGTCTGACGTACAATTAGATGAGTTTGACTCGAATCTGTCTGAGAATCAGGTCTGCCTGACCTGGATCGACACAACATCCATTGCTGGCTTGCATAGTATATATGCCTATTGAACAAAAGGCTTGTTTTGTATCGGTCAGTGAATACTTCAAATACACCATAACAAGCCTTATTATGACGTAAACACAAATCATAAATAAAACAGTTTTTTTTTAATGTTTATGGTTGACTGCTTCAAATCTCGTTTATTTGATGAGAAACTAGATAATGAACGAACAAGAGATGACGATGACGTTCACTTCTTTTATCATTCAAATGACCATTTTAACATTTCAGTCATAAAAATCTTTAACCTTTCATCATTTACATATAATACCAATGACATGTAACATTGTGGTATATTTAATATTATTGTAGTATATATCACAGTATTGTGGTATACATCATGTTATTGTAGCATATATCACTGTACTGTTGTATATTTCATGATATTGTGCATATTTCATGATATTGTGTATATTTCATGATATTGTGCATATTTCATGATATTGTGCATATTTCATGATATTGTGCATATTTCATGATATTGTGTATATTTCATGATATTGTGCATATTTCATGATATTGTGCATATTTCATGATATTGTGTATATTTTGTGATACTGTGTATATTTTGTGATATTGTACATATTTTATGATATTGTGTATATTTCATATTATATACATTTCCTGATATTATGTATATTTCAAGATATTGTGTGTATTTTATAATACACACACACACACACACACAATGGGCTTCTTTCAGTTTCCACTTACCAAATCCACTCACAAGGCTTTGGTCAATCCGAGGCTTTAGTAGAAAACACTTGCCCAAAATTTCATGATACTGTGATACATTTCATGGTATTGTGTCACATTTCATGGTATTACAATATATTTGGTGATATTGTGATATATTTAACAGTATATTCATAGTATTTTCATATATTTCCTGGTATATATTTCATATATTTCCTTGTGAATGGATTTGGTAGACGGAAACTGAAAGAAGCCCGTCGTATATATGTTTATGTATATATATATATATATATATGTGTTATTTCTTTACTACCCACAAGGGGTTACACACAGAGGGGACAAACGAGGACAGACAGACGGATTAAGTTGATTATACCAACCCCAGTGCATAACTGGTACTTATTTAATCGACCCCGAAAGGATGAAAGGCAAAGTCGACCTCGGCGGAATTTAAACTCAGAATGTAGCGGCAGACGAAATACCACTAAGCATTTCGCCCGGCATGCTAACGTTTCTGCCAGCTCATGTGTGTGTTTGTGTGTCTGTGTTTGTCTCTCCCGACATCGATTGACAACCGATGCTGGTGTGTTTACGTCCCCGTAACTTAGCGGTTCAGCAAACAGCGACCGATAGAATAAGTGCTAGGCTTACAAAGAATAAGTCCTGGGGTCGATTTGCTCGACTAAAAACGGTGCTCCAGGATGGCAGCAGTCAAACGACTTGAACAAGTAAAAGAGTAAAAAAAGAGTATAGAACATGAAGGTATGAAGGGAATCATTTTATTTGGAGGATTTGAGGTGTGTGTGTATGTGTGTGTGTGTGTGTGTGTGTGATGGGTTCTGCTACTATAGGTAATAATAACAAGGCTCTGATACAGTCAACAAGCCTGTTGATGCATCAGGTCAACACTAAGGGTGTGTTATGACACTCTGGTCCCCAGCAAGGGGAAATCCCTCCAGTTGCTAGAAATGTTAACTGAATCCCTCACTTCAAATCAAACCCTACTGCCTTTGAGAGACATACATGCATTAAACGGATAATTTGCTCCTGGATGCACAATACTTAAATAAAAGACAGGGTGGTCATATTTAGATCAAAGTTGATCCATAGTTTTGCTGTGTTTAAGCTGGCTTAGGGTTAAACAACAACAACAACAAAGACAGTCACAGTAGAATGCTGACATAACTGGATCTGACTGGTTCCATTGTTAGTGTTAAATGTTTATGGAAATTCACTGACCATAATTTCATTAATAAATGAAAATATTGGTTTAGTGTCTTTGACAATGCCATTAATGCTAAGAACAAGGGAGGCTGCCAAAAATAAAATCAAAAAAAAAAAAAAAAAGAACTGAAATAAAGAAAATAAAACAAGACACAAACAGTTCCAAAACACAGAAAGGTCTGATAAATGAAAATAATATAATAAAAAATTGAAACCTTCAATATTGAATTAAAGACCAGCAGAGGGTGGATAGAGGGGGGTGGGGTGGATGGGGGTGGTGGTGTCATTGTGTAATTTATAAACAAAGGTGAGGGCGAAGTGCTGGGTGGGTGAGAGAGAGACCGATGAGATAAGGGGTTATATTTCCCCTACCTCTCCTTTTTGAAGGGGGTAAAACAAAACCAGAGCAAAAAAAAAAAAAAAAAACCCACTTCCTTCATTTGAAGAGAACATTTCCTCTTTTGAAATATATTGGTGGTGGTGGTGGTGAGGGAGGGATTCTATTGTGGTAATTATGGAGTCACAGTGTCTGGTGTATTGAAGCAGGACCCAGGTTTTTCAGCACAATGCCCTGCTTACTTCAGACTTTTAACCATTCCAACCTTGGTCTGCAACTCTCCATCCCTCCTCCAAACTCTCTCTCTATTATTTCGTGTTTA
>NC_142948.1:32538835-32556335 GCF_046866305.1 Octopus bimaculoides | reverse complement strand
CTTTTGCAACAGAAAAGTTCCTTTTTTTTTTTATTTCTAATGAAACAAATGAGATTTGCAGTTTCTTGTTGAGCAATTTATTCTGATAAAATACTCAAAGTCTGAAATGTCAATGCGATAAGCACAAACTGAGATATCAGGAATTGAACTCTAAGCCACAACAGATGAAACTGAATATCTTTTATCTTTTACTTGTTTCAGTCACTAAACTGTGGCCATGCTGGGACACCACCTTGAAGACTTTTAGTCAAATAAAAAGACCCCAGTACTTTTTTTTAATATAAGTTTGAACTTATTCTATCAGTCTCTTTTGCCAAACCGCTAAGCTATGAGGATGTAAACACACCAACACCAGTTGTCAAGTAGTGGTCAAAGACAAACACATATGCACACACAAATATATATGTGACAGGCACTTTCAGTTTCTGTCTACCAAATCCACTTACAAGACTTTGATCAGTCCAAAGCTAAAGTAGAAGACATTTGCTCAAGGGTGCCATGCAATAGGACTCAACCTGGAACCATATTGCTGGAAAGCACACTTCTTACCTCACAGCCATGCCTGCACCTTATATATTAACAGTTGCTACACTTGAAGCATTCCAGTTGCTTCAAAATCCTCCAATTATGCCACAACAAATCAGTGAATCAGCTATTGTTTGTTATTAACTATTTTGAAACCAAGCTACCCAAGATGGCTTCTGCTGTTATCATACAAACTTCCTGTATTTCAAAGTAATCTTAGTTAAACCCTCCCATCTAAATTTCTTGTTTATTATGTTCCAAACACTGGTTTAATAATGACAGTTCTTTAACTAAAAACTTCCTTATTTTCAAAAATGAACTTCAGAAAAGACAGTCTATGTAAAGGCTTTAGTGAAATCTAGAATTGCGATAGATATACAATCACATAATTTTTCTTCATTTCGTTTTTAAAATTGTTCATAGAATATACCGAAACTAATGGAATGAAAGCAAGGCTTCTGCTGAAGTGTGAATCATCTTGCTCACATTCCCAGTTAAGAAGAACTCAACTGTGTCACTATAAAAGATATTTACACCTATGTGAACATGGTTCAACTAATCAGATCAGCTGGTGTGTGATAAAATGGTGATAAACTTGAAAGTAAGTTTTGTGAATTTTCTTGCTAAATCATTTAGACGAAAGTTTTGGAAGTTTTGACTGAATGTTATAAAAACTTGAATATTGAGCTTGCAAAGAGAACAATGTTCAGTGCTACACAGAACTTTGTCAGTCAGTTTTGTCATAATATATTCTTCCTTTTTCTACATATTCTGTCTTTAATAACCATGAACAATTTCCATATAATAACCAAAATATCGTATGCAATATTACTTTTAACTATCGCATTTGTTATATCTTGTATGTTGTTTAATTCAATAATTGCTTGACATATGTATATGCAAATGTTTCAGGTAGCAAAACAATTTGCAAACTTATGAAACATTAGCGTGGCCATTTTCACTCTAACATGCAGCCTAGCAGCCTATTTATTATTGTGTGCTGCCAATGATAAATTAAGGACTAAGAATTACTAAGGAAGTCTGCTAATATCATTAGATGAAGATTCAGGAACTTCAATGGCCAATCTACAACAGGCTATTGCTTAGCACAGAATATGCACTACTACCACCATCAGAGTAACCCCACTAAGGACAATAATATATAATTAATTAATCATTAGTGAATGTGTGGGTGTGAAGTCATTAACATTTAACTATGGGTAGCCACAAGTGGGTCGGCTTCTATGGAGTCTAGCTGCCCTAATTGTTGAAACTAAGGTTAAATCATTTCTCACAAACACAGATGACAAAACAGTGAAAGATAACTACTTCAAACAGCACTTAACTGATATATTACAAATTGTAAGTAGAATAGCAAAGAGGAGGTAACTCTTCAGCAATGTCAATGAAACAGGTCACATCCTGCTGGAAGACTACTCAAGTTAAAGTATTATGAATTTAGGTTAGAATTTTTGTGAGAGAATCTCTTGAAAAAGCGACAGCTCCAGTGCTAACAAAAACCTGATTACTATGTATGTCAATGCTGTGTGGTTTTAGAATCTCTTGTGATTCATAATATTTTAGTTAACATATCCACAAATAATAATAACAATCTTTTTTACTTTAGGTACAAGGCCTGAAATTTTTGGGGAGGAGACTAGTTGATTACATAAATTAAGTACCAGTGAAACTCTGGAGTTTCACTGGTACTTAATTTATCAACCCTGAAACAATGAAAGGCAATAATTAATAATAATAATGATGATGATAATAAATGCTCTGATGCTGTATCAGGCAGTGGCTCTCATGGCTTCTGATCTTAACTAGTTGGAAATGTTAACACGTACATGGTTTGTCTCGGTGTAAAATATTCTGCTCAGTATCACAGATTTGCTTGTCAGTTCATGCCAGTCATGAAACATCCCTGAAAGTTTCATCCAAATCCATCCAGCAGTTCTTGAGATATATTGCCCACGGACAGACAAACAAACAAACAAACAAACAAACAAACAAACATGACTGAAAAGAATACCTCTGCCTTAGCGAAGGTGGAGGTAATAATAATAATAATAATAATAATAATAATAATAATAATAATAATAGCTTCCAAATTTTGGCACCAGGTTAGCAATTTTAAGGAGAGGGATAAGTTGAACTCAGGGCTCAGCTGGTATTTATTTTATCAATCCTGAAGGGATGAATGGCATAGTCAACCTCAGCAACATTCGAACTCAGACAAAGTCCACAAAGCATTTTGTCCAGGGTGCTAATGGTTCTGCCAGCTCGCAACTGGAATAACATTGGTTTCAAATTTTGGCACAAGGCCAGCATTTTCAGGGCAAAGAGAGCAAATCGACTACATCGACCCCAGTGCTCAACTGGTACAGATTTTATCAGCCCCGAAAGAATTAAAGGCAAAGTTGACACCAGCAGCGTTTGAACTCAGAATGTCAAGATGGACGAAATGCAGCTAAGCATTTTTCCCAGCATGCTAATGACTCTGCCAGCTTGCTGCTGGAATAACAATGATCGTTTCTACTTTAGGTGGAAGTTCAGCAATTTTTTGAGGGTAGGGGTAAAGTCAGACTAATAAAAGACTGCCAGGTCATGGCTAGAAATGACTCGTATCATATGCTCGCTGGATGAAACCTGACCTTGGGCTACAAGACAACACGACTACAACAACATCAATGATGACAATGACAACGCCAACTAATCGAATGAGCCATCAGAGAAAATGAACAACAGTATATTAAATTGGTCAATAGATTTCATGTCACTTGTTTCATTTAGCATGTATTAATGAAATTCTCTAACCTAATTACACACACACACACACACACACACACACACACACACACACAGATAAAAAATCAATACCTTAGCTATTCCCTTTTATCTATAGTCAGCAAAAATCATTCATAATTCATAAAAAACTGCGTCAATCATAAATAATTTATGACGACTTTTACTCCTCTATTTCATGTTTTTATGTTTTGCTTCTCTTCATATATATATATATATATATATATATATATATATTAACATGTGTGCCCAGGGGTCTTTGTGCCTGTGTACATTTGTGTGTATGTATATATGTAATGTGTGTGTGTGTGTGTGTTTATTTGTCAATGTCTTTCTCTTTCTATAACAGTCCCACAGTGTTACAAATTGACATTTCAAAGCAAACATTGTTTTATATTATGAATTGTCCTCACATCCAGTTCCATTGTTTAAAGTAGCAAAGCATGACAGCTGCAACAATCCAAATGAAAGATTTTTTTTTCAAAAGCATGGCAATAATTGGCAACAGTCCATCCTGTAAAGTGGTTGGCATTAGGAAGGGCATCCAGCCAGCACAGATAGTGGGTGGAACTTGGTGCGGTTCTCTGGCTTGCCAGCTCCTGTCAAATCAGCCAGCCGTGCCAGGATCAAAGACAAATATTAAATGATGATGGCAAATCTATTTTAAGGAAATTCATATTTTTTTTAACATATATATAGGAGCAGGTGTGGCTGTGAGGTAAGAAACTTACTTCCCAACCACATGGTTCCAGGCTCAGTCCCACTCATGCACCTTGGACGATTTTGGGCCTATATTATTGATTCTGTTATTATCAATTTTATTTGTTACACTAGATAATAACACAGTCGATAATATCTTCGCAAATATTTTTCTCCTGAATTATTTGCTCCATATTGAAATTATTTTCACACTGTTGGCTGCCATGATTCGGCACAAAATGAATCAGATGCAACACAGACTTCAGTATGATGGGTTGGGGCTCTCCATCATCATAACGTGTACTGAGGAAAGGTGAGGCTATAATGCCAGTCCAGAAACTGGTCCATATGAGTCCAAATACTTGAATGTATGCTGAGAGATTGTCTTAACCTGTTTGCCTTCAGACACTTGATTTCTCTAGTTATCATCAGTATATTTTGGCGATTTAAATTAGAGTTTTGACTGCTATTTCCAGCAGGTAGACATACTTAGTATGTCCTTTGATTAATTTAAATATATATATATATATATATATATATATATATATATATATACACACACACACACAAACACGCAGATATACACACACACACACACGTTTACACACACACACACACACGTTCACACACACACACACACACACACACACACACACACGTGTGTAAATTTTTTCTGATGAGGTGTCAAACAAACTCCACTTGTTAAGTTTATCACATTTTGTTAGGAGAATCATCAATATCATCATCACCACCATCAGCATGAACATCATCATCACCCCCACCACCACCACCACCACCACCATCATCATCATCATGCAGTTACAGAGTTCCAGCTATTGATATGACAACAATGTATGTGAAACAAAGAAACCTATTTATTGTGTTGGAGGGGGAGGAAGCGGCAGAGTGCATTTTGGTGGGGGGAGGGAAGAAGGTACGAGGTTGGTGGTGGTGGTAGGAGAGTGGCCCCTTTCAATGGCTTCTGCTAATTCTATGATAAGAAAATAACTAAACCAAAAAACCTCAGGTGTGATATATCTGACACCTGTTAAGTTGAACTGATAAAATTACAAACCCCATAATATAAACAAACAAATAAATAAATAAATAAATAAATAAATATAGACAGCCATGTTGACAAAGTTGATAAATTCCAGAAAAACTGAGCCTCAATTTTTCTGTATGTATGCATATGTATGTGTGCGTGTGTGTGTGTGTCTATATATGTGTGTATGTATATATGTGTGTGTGTGCGTGTATGTATATATGTGTGTATATATAAGTATATGTGTGTGTATATGTGTGTGTGTATATGTGTGTGTGTGTGTGTGTGTCTATGTGTGTGTATATATATATATATATATATATATATATATACATATATATATGTGCTATATGTATATAGCTGTATATATTTAAAGATAACCTTTTGTAAAAATGAACCATTTAGAACGACATCTGATTTAATTAAATAATAATAATTCTCAATATCTATCACTCCTGTTGTTACCTGTCTTATCTAAATTCTATGTAGAACTACAACGAACTTAAAGTGACAAATCTTGAAACATTTTAACCAAAATTAAGGTTTCTTCCTCACAAGGTGAATGACCCTGTTACCATCACTGCGTCATCATCATCATCAACACCTTTACCCCAACCCCTCATCACTACCACCTAAGGGAAATGGAGGAAAATTTCAGATTGTTATATTGCTGAAGACTAGGTTTCTGGATTTATGGCTGTATGGCTGTGTGGTAAGGAGTTTGCTTCCCAACAAATTAATCATCTTCACTTACAGCTGTTTCAATTAATAGTTAGTAAATATTAAGTAAATATAGCAGTCTGCTATAATGAATCCATAAACACATATAAAACATCCAAGGGTATATTTTTTACCCCTCTAAAGATATTATGCTCAGGTCATATAAATATAAATTTAATATTTACTGAGCATTAATTGAAACAGCTGTAAAATTATTTACTTCCCAATCTCCATTTTCTTTTTCTTCTTTTATATGAATATAAACTATATGTTTATATATATAGACCTATTATTTTAAGGAAATTAATTCCCCCCAAATACTAGGTATTGAACCAGTATTTCCTCGAATGAAACCATTCCTTCATTAGGTTAACACAACCTCTAATAAAATTATATATATATATATAATAATATTATTATTATTATTAAGGATAAAAATCCAAATTTACAGGTAAAAACTCAATTAAATTCAATTTATTAAAAATTAAAATTAAATTAAGTTTCACAGTATAAAATATAAGTATATAGTTTTAGGGAAAAGAACCAATAAATAAATAAATTTATTTATTGTGCTTTTACTTATTAATTTTTCTATATGTGATAGTGGATTTTCATCGATGAGTTCATGAACCTTGGTTCTTTTCCCTAAAACTATATATAAACGTTAAAGACTTTCCGTATTCCCGAGCATCATACTAATACATCCATTTGTTGTTTACACCACCTGTCCTCGTCTGTTGTTGTTTTTTCGTACATTCTCCCATATATATATATATATATATATATATATATATATATATATATATATATATTTACAACAGACTTCTTTCAGTCTTCATCTACTAAATCCTGGCTATGGTGACTGAACCCGGAACCATGAGGCCGGTAAATGTTAACTTCCTCCATTTTCTATGATTTAATGTCATGCCAGTCACATCTTATAAAGTACAAAAACAGAATGGGGAGGAGGAGGAGGAGAAGAAACAGGGGTGGGGGAATTCACCTGATGCCAGAATCGTGCATGACACATTAATGTTATTGTTTGCAACAAAAACACATGTACACACCCAGTAAACACACACACAAAAAAAAAAAACCACAATAAACTAGCAAAAAGAAAACATACACACGTAAACACACACACTGACACTAGACACAAACACCCTCATACACTTATAGTTTAAATATATATACACACATCCAATGAAGAAAGTTAATTTGTCCAGCACATGATTTACAAAAGGAGAGACAGAGAGAGAGAGGAATGGAGAGGGGAGAGAAAGGGAGGGAGAGGGAGAGAGAGGGAGAGGGAGAAAGAGGGAGAGAGAGAATAAAAAGCTAAACATTATTATGTTACGTTGTTGGAACTTTAAAAATGTTGTCGTGAAATATTTAGGTTAGGATTTTTTTTCTGGATGAGAAACATAATTAGTTTATTTGGTTGCATAACTTGCTGGGTACAACTAGATCAGGACAGCACTCTTCTCTCTCTCTCTCTCTCTTTCTCTCTCTCTCTTTCTCTCTCTCTCTCTCTCTCTCACACACACACACGCACACACGAAGGAGTGCTGAAAAGTTCCTGGTTTTGGTTTAATGAGAAAATACAGGAGGATCAGTTAATTATGATTTTATTCAACGTATTCCCCTCTCAGATTCACACACTCATTACAGTAGTTCTTCAGTTTTTCTAAGCCCTATATAAGAACTCTGGATCTTGGGCCTCCAACCAGGCCTTTCGTGAAACCCTTAAAGCCTGGAACTTTCCAACATTGCCTTATATTATATACATACATTCATACATAAACACACAATCCTGTAGAAAAGGTGTAGGTAGAAACTTCATAAGATGTACCCAGTGTAAGCTATGGATGCATAAGAGGTGCAGCAGCCTCAAAGGAAGGTTAACCAGGAAGGTAGCTTTTGTGTGCGGCAGATGCACAGGGGCAATAAACACCGCAAATGCTCAGAAATCTGATTCCATCACATGCTATGGAGAGAAACTAGAAGTAGTTGATAGCTTCTGCTACCTACGCGACCAAGTCTGTAGCGAGGGTGGATGCTCCGAGAGTATTGCCACTAGAATAAGAACAGCCTGGGCAAAGTTCAGAAAGCTCCTACTTCTACTGGTGACAAAGGGCCTCTCGCTCAGAGTGAAAGGTAGATTGTAAGACCGAGACGTAGCAGGTGTGGCTGTGTGGTAAGAAGCTTGCTTCCCAACCACATGTTTCTGGGTTCAGTCTCACTGCATAGCACCTCTTCTACTATAAGGTCTTGGGCCGACCAAAACCTTGTGAGTGGATTTGGTAGATGGAAACTGAAAGCCCATTGTGTATATGTATGTATATATATATATCTATGTGTGTGTGTTTTTGCAGCTGTATTCGTCCCCCCCCCACAGCTTGACAAACTGGTGTTAGTGTGTTTACATCCCCGTAACTTAGTGGTTCGGCAAAAGGGACCAACAGAATAAGTACTCAGCTTTAAAAATGAAATAAGTCCAGGGGGGTCGATTTGTTTGACTAAAAAAGCTTCAAGGAGGTGCTCCAGCATGGCCACAGTCAAATGACAAACAAAAGAATAAAAGAATAAAAGAATAAAAGAATAAAAGAATAAAAGAATAAAAGAATAAAAGAATAGCAGGCAAAATTCTATAAAATTACACATTGTGTTAAAAAAAAAAAAAGGACTGGGAGAGCACATTAGATACTGTAGTCCTAGATAAACTATGTCCTATGGTCAAGGCTAGAGCATCCTTGATCATCGGTCTGTTGGATTGGGGTTGTTGTTGTTGTTGTTGGCACTCCGTCGCTTACAACGTCGAGGGTTCCACTTGATCCGATCAACGGAACAGCCTGCTCGTGAAATTAACATGCCAGTGGTTGAGCACTCCAAAGACACATGTACCCTTATCGTAGTTCTCAGGGATATTTAGCGTGACACAGTGTGACAAGGCTGACCCTTTGAATTACAGGCACAACAGAAACAGGAAGTAAGAGTGAGAGAAAGTTGTGGCGAAAGAGTACAGCAGGGTTTGCCATCATCCCCTGCCGGAGCCTCGTGGAGCTTTAGATGTTTTCACTCAATAAACACTCACAATGCTCGGTCTGGGAATCGAAACCGCGATCCTATGACTGCGAGTCAGCTGCCCTAACCACTGGGCCATTGCGCCTCCACTTGTATTAGGGTTGACCTAGGGCTAAACAACATCATCAACAACAACAATGATGATGACCATCATGGTCAGAACATTTAAGACTTTCTTTGCATATATCCAAAACAGAAGGAAGCCTTCCTCTTCACTTTTCCATGGCCATCCATAAAAGGGGGTGGAATTACTTTAAAAAATATAATCCTGATCTAGAAATGTCTTGAGGAGGAGGAGGAGGAGGAGGAGCAGGAGGAGGCAGTGCTCCAGCATGGTCTGAGCAAACTACAGAACTAAAACCCTTTGTTTGTTTGTTTCTTTGTTTCTTTCTTTCTTCAATCTCATCCACTCATCTCTCCCAGAATCCTACATCTTTTAACCAAGGACCAGTTAGATCAAAAACACATAAAGATACATCATCTTAACCTCAACATATGGAAGCCTTGGAAATCCTGAACTCTCTCAGACTTCAAACAGAAACCAGAAATCCTTTATTTTCTTTGACAGATTTTTTTTCTTTGACAGATTTTTTTTTTTTGATTTTTTTTGTGTTTTTTTTCTTATTTTGTATTACATATTTACTTTATTTATTTATTTATTTATTTATTTATTTATTTTATTAAAGCTGCAAAGGAAAGCTGTTCCATTTGGAACAACGGAACAATACCGTGATGACATCATTGTTAGACTGGCAGGGAAATAGCTACATCGGTGCCGTTATAGTGCTTGCAGAGATAAGACGGCTTCTGGGAAACACACACGTGTGTGTGTAGTGTGTGTGTTTGTGTGTATGTCAGTATATGTGTGCATCCACATCCATGAGTGTGTATGTGCCTACATCTGTGTATTTGTATATGTTTGTTTATATACATATGTGTCTGTCTGTCTGTACAAGTATGTGCGTGAGAGAGTACATACAGACGCATGTCAGTATGTGTGTGTGTATCCACAGTCATGAGTGTGTATGTGTCTACATCTGTGTATTTGTATATGCCTGTTTATATACATATGTCTGTCTGTCTGTCTATCCGCAAGCATGTGTGTGAGAGAGTGCATACACACGCATGTCAGTATGTGTGTGTATTCCACATCCATATGAGTGTGTATGTGTCTACATCTGTGTATTTGTATATGCCTGTTTATATACATATATGTGTCTGTCTTTCTGCAAGTATGTATATGTGTATATATGTGTGTGTGTGTCATAGAATGAGACCTGGAATTGATTGTCTTCATGACAAAACATGTTTTTTTTCCCCTACTTTCACAACATATTCAATGCCAATGACATTCATTTAAGCTCTGCAATAAACACAACACTGTCACAACTCCTCTCGCATAGTCTCTACCTAGCAATACAAGGCTGCCAAGGCATAATATCAACCAAACAAAACAAAGCTACCATCTCTGCCTCCCACTTAGTCTGTACTGAGTAATACAAGGTCACCATAGCTTCCTCTTACATAGTCTATACCTAATAATAAAGGGCTACCATAGCTCCCTCTTACATAATCTGTACCCAGAAATACAGGGCTACCATAGCTGCTTCTTACATAATCTGTACCTAGTAATAAAGGGCCACTATAGCTCCCTTATACACAATTTGAATCTAGTAGTAAATGCCTAGTAATAAAGGGCTACCATAGCTCCCTCTCACATAAACTGAACCTAGTCATACAGATCCACTACAGCTCCCTATTACACAATCTGTACCTAGTAATAAAGGACCACCATGGCACCCTATTGCATAATCTGTTCCTAGTTGTACAGAGCCATAACAGCTCCCTATTATATAATCTGTACCTAGTAATAAATGCCTAGTAATAAAGGGCTACCATAGCTCCCTCATTCATAATCTGCACGTAGAAAAAAAGGGCCATTATAGCTCCCTCTAACACAATCTGCACCTGGTAATAAAGCGCTACCATAGCTCCATCGTACATAATCTTAGTTGTACAGAGTCACACCAGCTCTCTATTACAAAATCTGTACCAAGTCATGAAGGGCTATCATGGGTCTCTCTTACCCAGTCTATACCTAGGTTTCATAGCAACTCCAAAAATTGATAACATTTTTAAGACAATATGTGCGATATTTTAGAATTTTTAACAACTTACAAAATAATTGAATGTGACAAACATGTATATATATATATATATATATATATATATATATATATATATATATATATATATATATATATATATATATATAGATAGATAGATAGATAGATAGATAGATAGATAGATAGATAGATAGATACTTTCCACACACGCGTGTGAGTGAGTGCATATGTATCTGAGTGCAGTGTGTGTGTGTGTGTCAGTACATTTTTTCCCTACATATTCAGCAAATATTTTCCATTATAGACATTTAACAAAAAAGAAATCGATCCTGGTTTTTTTCTCTTGTTTTTTTCCCCTCTCTTCTTGTTTCTTATTCAGAAATATAAGAAAAAAAGCAAAATCAACAAATCCACTGCTTTAAGCTGATAAAATAATCAATCTGCTTCAGGATATGTTTTGTGTAAGTAATATATTCCAAGATAATCTGGTAACTGTTCTTAATAGGTAGGTGAATTGAGATACAGTGTTAAGAGAGACAGAGACAGGCAAACAGACAGAGTGGTGGGGGAGCATGACCGTGTGGTGAAGAAATTTGCTTCTCAAACATCTGGTCCCCACGATAGGTGAAAATCCGTGAAGTGGAAACAGTACTGTACTCTCTTTTACTTGTTTCAGTCATTTGACTGTGGCCATGCAGGAGCACCACCTTTAGTCGAGCAAATCAACCCCAGGACTTATTCTTTGTAAGCCTAGTATTCATTCTATCGGTCTCTTTTGCCGGACCGCTAAGTTACGGGGATGTAAACACACCAGCATCGGTTGTCAAGCGATGTTGAGGGGACAAACACACACACACACACATATATATATATATATACATATATACGACGGTCTTCTTTCAGTTTCCGTCTACCAAATCCACTCACAAGGCTTTGGTCGGCCCGAGGCTATAGTAGAAGACACTTGCCCAAGGTGCCACGCAGTGGGACTGAACCCGGAACCATGTGGTTCGTAAGCAAGCTACTTACCACACAGCCGCACCTGCACCTGTACTGTATATTTTTTATCATTTTTATAAGTTGTATATATTTATTTTACTATAAACGCAAAACAACACCATAGAGGAATCGCCGTAAGCTTAAATAATAAACTGAGATAGGTGAACCACGATTGGTGAACCACGATTGATGAATCATGATTGATGAACCACGATATGCCAAGGGATTACTGTATAATAATATTATTTTTTGTAATACACTATCTTGGCATTCTTTTTACTTTACATCAAATATTCTTAACATTCTACTGTTGTTTTATTGCCATTTATTTACAAGGCGCAGGAGTGGCTATGTGGTAAGTAGCTTGCTTACCAACCACATGGTTCCGGGTTCAGTCCCACTGCGTGGCACCTTGGGCAAGTGTCTTCTACTATAGCCTCGGGCCGACCAAAGCCTTGTGAGTGGATTTGGTAGACGGAAACTGAAAGAAGCCTGTCGTATATATGTATATATATATATGTATGTGTGTATATGTTTGTGTGCCTGTGTTTGTCCCCCCAACATCGCTTGACAACCGATGGTGGTGTGTTTACGTCCCCGTAATTTAGCGGTTCGGCAAAAGAGACCGATAGAATAAGTACTAGGCTTACAAAGAATAAGTCCTGGGGTCGATTTGCTCAACTAAAGGCGGTGCTCCAGCGTGGCCGCAGTCAAATGACTGAAACAAGTAAAAGAGTAAAAGAGTAAGTATTATAAATTTATACAGTTCTATATTTAAGAGATGAGGAATTATTTACATTACTTACATTTGACGGATATTTGTCCTCATCTTGTTTGTTGTTAACACAACGTTTCGGCTGATATACCCTCCAGCCTTTGTCAGGCGTCTTGGGGAAATTTCGAACCTGGGTTCTCATTCCTCACGATGTTACTATTATTATGTTATTATTATTATTACTATTATTAATCAGGTCGTTGCCGTGAATCGAACTCGGAATCTTGAGGTTAATAGCCCGCGCTCTTAACCACTACACCATAAGTAAAATATTTTTTCTGGGAACGAATTACGATTTATAACATTGCCACTATGGGAAATTCTTGCTCTGCTTTACAAGTTTTCGCTTTATGAGAGACCCCCAGAAATAAATTAACTCGTATATGGAGGCTTTAGTGTATTTGGCTTGTAAACCCTGACATTTTATGCATACATGCTGTATGACAACTGAAGAAGCATTAACAATGAACGTTCATGTCAGCAGGTGAGATTTGAACTTTGGTCATTGGAAGATGAGAGCCAAAATTTAATCAGATTATCACTTCTGTCAACCACTTTTACTTCTTTTGTTGTTTTTATCTCTTTTTTTTTGCTTTTTTTTTTGGGGGGGGGGGTTTAAGAATTGGGAGAAAGGGTTGTGATGAATTCCAAATATTTCTGACTTAACAGCAAATGAAATAATTTTTTGGATTATAAACACAACAAAATCAATTTTTGATAAGGAGATGGGGGAGTGGGGAAGATGGAGACAGATAGACAGAGGTGATAGAGAGAGAGAGAGAAACAGAGAGAGAGAGAAACAGAGAGAGACAGAGGAAAAGAGAGAGAGAGAAACTGAGTGAGAGACACAAACAAAGAAGATGAGAAAGAAACAGGGAGATAGACAGAAAGAGAGAGGCAGAGAGAGAAAAAGAGAGATAGACAAAGAAGGTGAGAGAGAAAGAGATAGATAGAATGAAACAAAGAAAGAGACATATACATAGAGTGAGTGAGAGAGAGAGAGAGAGAGAGAAATTTAGCTGCTAATGACTGAAATTAATGCAGAAAAGAAAATACCATTTCAGAAGAAATTGACTCTTGAAATACTGAAGAATCTGTAGATTGTCTCTTTAGAATTTATTAGAATATGACATTGATTGTCTCTGACAAACAGACACCACCATCTCTCTCGCTTCCTCCAGCCCCTCCTTCCATTCTTATCTTACACTGTCCCTCTCATCCTTTCTCTCTCTCTCTCTCTCTCTCTCTGTCCCTCTCTCTCTCTCTCTCTCTCTCTCTCTCTCTCTGTCCCTCTCTCCCCCCACCCTCTCGCTAATTGTCTCCTTGGTCTTGTAAATTATCACAGATCATGCACACTATTACTAACTAGATGGTTTCAAATGTAAGGTTTCAAATGTAAACAAGGAAGGAAGAAGAAGAAGAAGAAGAAGAAGAAGAACAACAACAACAACAACAACAACAAACAGAAGAAGGCAAAGTGAAGAAGAAGAACAAGAACAACAACAAGCAGAAGAAGGCAAAGAGGAACAGCGAGAAGAAAAAGAAGAAGAAGAACTGGAAGAAGAAGAAGAAGAAGAAGAAGAAGAAGAAGAACAACAACAACAACAACAACAAACAGAAGAAGGCAAAGTGAAGAACAAGAACAACAACAACAACAAGCAGAAGAAGGCAAAGAGGAACAGCGAGAAGAAGAAGAAGAAGAACAACAACAAGTAGAAGGAGGAGGAGGAGAAGAAGAAGAAGAAGAAGAAGAAGAAGAAGAAGAAGAAGAAGAAGAAGAAGAAGAAGAAGAAGAAGAAGAAGAAGAAGAAGAAGAAGAAGAAGAAGAAGAAGAAGAAGAAGAAGAAGAAGAAGAAGAAGAAGAAGAAGAAGAAGAAGAAGAAGAAGAAGGCAAAGAAGAAGAATTGGAAGAAGAAGAAGAATAACTTCCTTTGTGATTATTAATCCAGCTGCTTCACCCCTTGTGTTGTCTCTGTGTCATCCAATACAGAAAGAACTGGGGCACTGTGGAGCTGGAGGCACACAGCAAATGAAACGGGAGACACAGAAAAAGAAAAAGAAATAAAGAAAGAGGGTGACTGACTTCTTAAAGATTTTCTGCCCTGGAAATGTTTCTCTCATGTAATTGTAATGTTGTTGTTGTTGTCATTGTGAGGGGAATTAAAACAAAGTTTGTTAATTATTAATTAACAATCATCTTCATTTTGTCTCTCCTTGTTTGTCCAACACACACACTCATACACATATAAATGCGCGCACACACGCACATTCGTACATGCACACACAAAAACACATACACTCTTACACGTACACACACACACACACACACACTCATTAACGCGCACATTTGTACACACAGACACAGACTGTTACACAGATCACTCTCTGACATACATTCATTCGCACATACTCATTAATGCACACATACATTTGTACACACATTCATACATACACTCATGCACTCACTCTCACACACACATACACACACGCACGCACACCAATCATATAAACTCAACATCTTACAAGACAAAATAGATTCTCCTCCCACCACCACCACCACCACCACCACGTAACAACATTGGTTGTCAAGCAGAAGTGGGGGGACAAACAGACAGAAACACATACAGTAATCCCTATCGCGGGTGTTATGTTCCACCCCCACTCCTAACCACACACACAATTGGTGAAAATCCACAAAGTAGAAATAGTACTGTATTATATTTTTACTATTATTTTTATAATTTGTATATATTTATTTTATTATAAATGCAAAACAACACTAATAAAGGAATCGACGTAAGCTTAAATAATAAACTGCGATAGGTGAATCGCAATATGGCAAGGGATTGCTGTATATATATATATATATATATATATATATATATATATATATATATATATATATATAAAACCCTTTTTCTCCCCCTCCCTCTTTCACCGTTTTCTATCTGTCTGTCTGTCTCTCTCTGTCCCACTTTCTCTGTGTTATATATTGTGTTAATAAACACAATATATGCTTTTATGTGCTATTGTTAGTTTCATGTGCTGAGAACATGTCAAACATTGTTTTATAACATGTCTGGTGTCTCAGCACACTCATCAGACACTGCCCACATAACGAACTAGAAAATAATATATATATATATATACAATTGGCTTCTTTCAGTTTCCATCTACCAGTTCACTCACAAAGCTTTGTGCAAGTGTGTATGTATAGGCTTAAGTGTGTGTGTGTATGTATATACCAACATTCATGTATATACATTCATATACACATATAGAACAGACCATCTTTTGGTGAGTAAACTTTTTCCCCCTATACATGATATCATATCTCTTTTACTGTTAGTTAAATATGAGCTTCTATGTTTCTTATTTACTTTTCAATTTAACTTCACGAATTCAGCTTAATTTATATAAAGAACAGACAGATGCGATAACAAATGCTAGTAATTATTATACTATTGCCCAATCTACATAGTTTTAATTCAACTTTGCAAATTTAAATTAATTGATATAAGTAAGAATGATAAAGATGGATGTGATAACGGGTGTAAAATCATTAAACTATTGGCCTGGCTAATATATATAATTAATCAGTAAATTTTCACCTTGACTGTTAACAAACTTCTGTCTTTTGGTCAACAACAACAACAATTTAATCAATCTTCTCTCTTTTACTTGTTCAGCCAATTGGACTGTGGCCAAGCTGGGGCAGCACTTTGCAGAGTGTTTTAGTCAGAAAACAAAAAAAAAAAAAAAATTGCCTGGTTTAAAAAAATAAGTAGTAGGGATGGGTGGGTTCGATTTGTTTAGCTTAAAACCCTTAAAGCCCTGGAGATGTAGTAGAAAAAAAAACACTTTTGCCATGATGTCCATGCAATTGGAATTGAACCTGAAACCACATAGTTGCAAAGCGAACCTCTTAACCACACAACTGTGCCTACAACTAAGTCAAAAGGTGCAGGGTGGTGGTGGTGGTGGTGGTGGTGGTGGTGGTGGAGGAGGGGAGCAGGTGGGAAATTAACCCCCTCCCATTGTTTAAGATTAATCTACATGTAGTTACAGTAGCAGATATGTCACCATATCTCAGACCAACTGATTAATTTCCCTCCTCCTCCTCCTCTTCCTTCTACCCAAATCCAGCATCTCTCTCTCTCTCTCTCTCTCTCTCTCTCTCTCTCTCTCTGTTTCAGTTATTTTATTTTTACACTGTTTGTTTTTCTCCTCTCAACCCTCCAGTCACCCCCCGCCCTGTCTCTTCTTTGTTTCAGTCCCCCTCCCCTGCTCTCTCTCTCTCTCTCTCTCTCTCTCTCACCCGGCACCCCCTACAAGACATCCGGACAGCTGAATATAAAACCCTAGCATGACACTCAACCTCTTAACTCTCCCTCTCTCTCATTCTCTTTTTCTCTCTCATTTTCTTTCTCTCTCTCACTCTCTTCATCTCTCGTTCTCTCTCTCTGTTTCCTCTCTCTCCCACCATCTCTCACTCCCTTGTTCTCTCTCTTCCTCTCTCTCATTCTCTCTTTCCCTCCATCTCTCTCACTCTCTTGTTCTCTCTCTCTCCTTTTCTTCATCTCTCCCTTGTTCTCTCACTCTCCATCTCTTTGTCTCTTTCTCTCATTTTCTCTTTCCCTCCATCTCTCTCACTCTCGTTCTCTTTTTCTCTCCCTCCATCTCTCTCACTTTCTTGTTCTCTCTCTCTCTCACTCTCACTCT
>NC_142948.1:32513835-32533835 GCF_046866305.1 Octopus bimaculoides | reverse complement strand
GGTAAAAGGCATACACATCACAACATCACACTGACCCAGCTGCATGAATCCGTATTTCGTATCGAGAAAAGAACATTCTCAGAAATGGAACATTCTCAATATTAATGAAGATGTTTGTCTCAAGAAATGGTGAAGGATTCTGAATTTCTGTTAACTATTAAGAAATAGTAAGTATGGACTGTTGAACTGCCTAGCAACAGTGATGCTGGAAAGCTGAACTATCTAGCAACAAAGACTACATACAGGCTGCTAGATTACCTAGCAACAATGATATGGACCACTTAGCAACAGTGACTACATGCACTACCTAACAAGAGTAACTATGGACTGATTGCTTAGCAACAGAAACTATGGACTGATGGATTGCCTAGCAACAGTAATTATAGACTGATGGACCACCTAGCAACAGTAACTAAGGGCTCATGGACTACCCCACAACAGTAACTATGGACTGATGATCTAGCTAGCAACAGTAACTATAGACTTGTAGGTTTACATAGCAACAATAACTATAGACTGATATGCTTACCTATCGACAGTAACTATGAACTGATGGACCACCTAGCAACAGTAACTAAGGACTGATGAATGGCTTAGTAACAGAAACAGTAGGCTGATAGTCTACTGTTTCTGTTGCTAGGTAATCTAACAGGCAACATAGCAACAGCAACTATAGACTGATGTGCTACATAGCAACAGTAACTAAACACACGTTGCAACCAAGTAACTGTTACTATGGCTACAGACTGATATACTATCTAGCAACAGTAACTATTCACAACAAAAGGGACTCTAAGCCAACTGCAATCTCTGTGGCACTACCCCCTCCTCCCACCATACATCACTATATATATTCTTGTTGGGGGAGAGATTAGGCACAGACAAGCATTTATTGTTGACAAAGTTATGTCGTTATCACATGGTGTTTCAGTTACACACATAACATCATCTTATCAGATGTCGTGGATGTAGAATAGCCATGTCTCTTGTGTATACATGCATGTGTGTATATATATATACATATATATATATATATATATATATATATATATATATATATATATATATGTACATATATAGATAATACATATAGACACACAAACACATATATAAATATACACATACAACATATACATATATATATACATACAATGTTATATATATATATATATATATATATATATATATCGTTGTTATTATGTTGAACTGTCATATGTCCAAATTTGGCCAAATGCAATTTTTTGCAATATTTATTTTTGCTTGCAATAACCAGTTGTTTAGGTCAAACTATCGTATCTCCAGCTGCTCCAAATGCGAAAATATCAAAAATTGTCCAAGTGTAGTACAACGGTTTTGCTATAGAATGGTGAAACTATTTTTATGTTTTCTGGAAAAAAAAAACATTTTGGACTTACAAAACTTTTTGCATAATAGCAAAGAATTATGCAAATATATACACACACACACACAAATACATATATACACACACATACACATACAAATATATATATATACATACACACACGTTAATATATATATACATATACACACACAATAATATATATATACATATACACACACAAATACATATATATGGATATATATATATATATATATATAAATGTATAAATGCATATATAAGCAGATATACACATGTGCATATGTTCACACACACACACACATATATGCATAGACACACACACACACACACGTTGCAAAGTAAACTGCGGAAGGTTAAAATGATCCAATTTCTGTTCAAAATGGCTTAAATTCTAACTTCCTATTTTTGTGACAGTAAATAAAAAAAACACAGACATTGATGCTTGTCTAAAATGAAAAATGACAATTAATAATTAATTAATAACAGTTGATTAATAAGGATAGCTGGAAAAATAAGAATAATTCAATGAACTCTCCACATCAAATTTGGTTTGAATAAAGAAATATTTGTTTTGTTATGAGCTTTTCATCAATACTATTAGTTATACTGGCTGTTAAGTGGTGGACTGGTAGAATCAGTAGAGCATCTAATTTTGTCTTTCTGTTACCATGTATGGCTTAGTAACAAATGTATCACTGCTGCTGCTACTGTTGTTGTTGCAGTCACTATTTCATTTGATCCAAACTAAATATATATTTAGTTCTATAAATCAATTTGCGTAAACATATTATTTATACATTGGTCTTTGTGTACTTACATAATACTCCACTGGCTGTGTACGGCCATGTAGCCATCTACATAACACACTTCTAGGTGTGTATGGCCATGTGGCCATTTGAATTCTCTACTAGCTGTGTATGGCCATGTAGTCATCTACATTCTCTAATGGCTGTGTATAGCCATGTAGCCATCTACATAATGCCCTACTGGCTGTGTATGGCCATGTAGCCATCTACATTCTCTACTGGCTGTATATGGCCATGTAGCCAGCTACACAACTCTTTACTGATTGTGTATGGCCATGTAGCCATCTACATAATGCTCTACTGGCTGTGTGTGTCCCAAATACCCTGTCCTGCTTATTGTACATCTGTGTACCTACATATGCATTTTTCTTACTCTGTACCAACGTACCCCTGTTATCAACAACAGAACACAAAGCTAATATCTCTGTGACCATTGTTCTATTATACGTCAGGTTCCAGTAAAAGGATGTGTACATGCGTGAGCATCTGTGTGTTTGTGTGTATGTGTTTGCATTAGCAAGTGTATGTGTGTGTATGTTTGAATTCAATTATAGAGTAGTTTCCAGAAAGGAGGGTGTGTGTGTGTGTTTGAGTTCTATTATAAAGCAAGTTCCAGGAAGAAGGATGTGAATGTGTGTGTGTGTGTGTGTGTGTGTGTGTGAGTTTGTTCTATTATGATGCAAGGACCAGTGAGGGGATGTGTGTGCTTGTTGTTATGCTGAGACAATTAAAAGGATGTGTGTGTGTGTGTGTGTGTGTATATGGATGAGTGTATATTTGGACGTGTGCATTTCTGGATGTATGCATGAAAAGATGCATGTGTGACTGAATGTATATGTGAATGGATGTGTGTGTGTGTGTGAATGGATGTATGTGTAGATGCGTGCATTTATGGCTGTGCATGTGTGTATGTGTGTGTGTGTGTGTGTGTGTGTGTGTGTGTGTGTGTAAATGGGTATGTATATGGATGCGTGTGTAGATGTCTGCATTTCTGTATGTGTATGGATGTGTGAATGGATGTATGTGTGAATGGTTGTGTGTGTGTGTGTGTGTGTGAGTGTGAATGTTCGTGTGTGTGTGTGTGTGTGAATGGATGGGTGTGTGAGAATGCCAGTGCGTGTGTGTGTATGTGTGTGTGTAAATGGATATATATACGGATGTGCATGTAGATGTTTATATGGATGTGTGTGTGAATGGATGTGTGTGTGTGTGAATGGATGTGTGTGTGCATGCGAAAGGATGTGTCAGTGTGTGTGTGAATGGACATGTGTTATGTGAATGGATGTGCATGTGTGTGCATTTCTGGGTGTGCGTGTGTGCATTTCTGTGTGTGTGTATGTGTGTGCATGCATGCATTGCTCTATAATAAAGCACAGACCAACCATTAAAAGATGTCTGTGTCCATGTCTATGAATATAATATACATTCACACGCTTGAACAAGCCATATTGAAATTTACAATATATACATATGTGTGTATTTGTGTTTGTGCGTGTGCATGTGCACGAGTGCGTGCTTGCATGCACAATAATTCAATAGGGTTTAATCTTATTAAAAATTATTCATTTAAATTTCACAATAAAACTTTTCAGGGTCCACATCTGCTTTTCTCTCTCAATACGAAATCAATTATTAAGGGTGGATTGCTGAAATTTATATAGTCATGACTGGGTATTCTACATTTTAATTAAGGGTGGTAGAGGGTGGATTTTTAAGGTTGGTAGTCACTGCAAACTTATAATTAGAAGTGGTGCATGTATGTGTATGTAGGTGCGTGTGTGTGTGTGTGTGTGTGTGTGTGCATATGTATGTAGATATGTGCATGTGTGTATATATGTATGCAAACACACACATTTATGTTTACATATGCAAATACACATATGCATACAAATATACATATGCAGACAAACATGTATGCGTGTATATTTATATATATATATATATATATATATATAATGTATGCGTGTATATATATATATATATATATATGTATATTTGTATACACGAACATGTACATATCTATCCATATATGTATAAATACAAACATATACATATATATACACACACACACACACACACATATATATATGCATACACATATCAGAAAAAACAAACAAAAAAGAAACAAGAGCTCAATAACATAATTGATATTTCAATAGATTCATTTCCTACATACATTTCAATATGAAGCAGGGGGTTAAATATAAGGACCTATGCATCTGAGGATGCAGAATTATAATGAGCTCTAACATGATTGGTCATTATGCATATGCAGCTCATTAAAATGCAGGCATGCACATGTTTGTGTGTGTGTGTGTGTGTGTGGACGAGCACTCGTGTCATCATCATCATCATTACTGTTTTAATGTCCACTTTGTCATGTGAGCAAGGGTTGGGTAGAATCTATTGAAGCAGATATTCCATGGTCAGATGCTTTTCCTGTCACCAACCCTCACCTGTTTCCAAGCAAGGAATTGAAGTAAGCTTAAATAATAAACCACGATAGGTGAACCGCGATATGGCGAGGGATTACTGTATATACCTTAGAAGCTCTGATGAAGCTACAGGGTGATACATAAGCATTCGACTAAGAGTGCATTGCACCTTATAGCAGAAACAGTTATAAACTAATGCAGTTCATTGTATAATTTCTTGTTCTCTTTTCATTTACTCTTTTACTTGTTTCAGTCATTTGACTGCGGCCATGCTGGAGCACTGCCTTTAGTCGAGCAAATCGATCCCAGAACTTATTCTTTGGATGCCTAGTACTTATTCTATCAGTCTCTTTTGCCGAACTGCTAAGTTACAGGGACCTAAACACACCACCATCAATTGTCAAGCGATGTTGGGGGACAAACACAGACACACAAGCATATACACATATACATATATATATATACATATATACGACAAGCTTCTTTCAGTTTCCGTCTACCAAATCCACTCACAAGGCTTTGTTCTAACAACAGGCTTGTGCTTTTTTATAACTACCATTGTTAATTAGTATCAAGTACCCCCCCCCCACACACACACACACACAGCCTTTATGTAAGAAAAGAACCTAGCCATTCAATAAACAGAGATCAATAAAAGTGGGTGCTGCCAGACTGAAATAAGTTCTATAGCTGGTATTAGTCACCAGGTGGTGCTCCAGTATGGCCGCAGTCCAGGGACTCAGACCAAGCATAAGACTGTGTTATTAAACGTTGTTCTTGCTCACAGCCACCAACTACTCTTACGAGTATACTGAAAGGCACAGTAAACTTGTTTTATGATGACCTGTATGTCATTAGGGTAGAGTGAATGATAATGAGGAAAATTAAGAGAGCAGGTAAAACCAGGTGTTTATAAAAATAAAATTTTAAAAAAACAATTAACAGAGCAGGTGACATGGTAATGCCTGCAGCTGGAGGGGTAAGGACTGTAGGTTAAGAACAAGGCAGCAATACAACGTTTCTGAGCTCAAATCCCAGAAGGAGTTATTAGTATTTATGCATTTTATCGAATTAAGATGTGATCATCATCATCATCATTATCATCATTGTCATCATTTAATGAATATTTTCAATGATGACATGGGCTAGACAGTTTTAGAATGGCCTTGGGACTCGCAGATCTGGCAAAACCCAAGGCTATTTTAAGCTCCAATGTCAGCTTTGGTATGGTTTCTATGGTTTGATTTCCTTCTCGACACCAACCACTTTCCAGAGTGTACCAGGTGCCTTTATTTCTTTCATGGCACCAGCACTAGTGAGGTCGCCAAGTCACTTACAAGACAAGAAAAGAACAGGAAAACAGGAAAAAAAGAAAATGTACCTTGGACTATTTAGGGGATGAAGTATTTTAGAAGGGTGAGAGAAAGTGTTCATTGATGAAATTTAAATTTGGGGGGAGGGGGGTAAGTTGATTACATCGACCCCAGTGCATAACTGGTACTTATTTCATCGCCGCCTAAAAGGATGAAAGGCAAAGTCAACTTCAGTGGAATTTGAACTCAGAACATAGCGACGGGCAAAATACGACGGACGAAATACCACCAGGCATTTCATCCAGTGTGCTAACGATTCTGCCAGAAACAATTGTTATACTCACAGTACCTGGATTTGAACTTAGAATCCCTGGCTTTTTTCACCTTGTGGTCTAAGCCAATAAAATAAGTACCAGTGATACACAAGGGTTAATACAGTAGATTACTACCACTAACACCAACACTGCCATCATGACCACCACCGCCACTACTACTTCTACCATCATCGCCACCACCATAACTACAACTACTACTACTACATCCTACTAAATTACCATCATCTGACCTAGTGTTACTGAAATACCAGTGATATGCTAGGATCAATATGGTAGGATTCACACTCTCAAATTACTAAAACTTGATCCTGTGATACTGAAGTACTAGTAATATGTTGAGGTCTCCACAGAAAGTTTCTCCATACCAAACTACCAACTCGTTAAGAATTAATTAGGGTATCAGAAAACTAAAGAGACAGGCAATTTGACTTTATCCTGACTACTTTAACCTAATCTGTATCAAATGAGAAGTTAACGAGGTGAAAACAATAACAGTAATTACCCAGTAATTAAAGTTAAAGTTATGTTGAATGTTGAGCTAAATGTTGTAGAGTGTCTGATAACACAGTATACACCCATGTCAGTTGGAAATTTGAATATCGTTCCTTTTTTTATATAGCCATGCATTATATTCCTTCATTTTTTTATAATTCTTTAACATGTTTCAGTTATTGGGTGAAGGGTAAAAACCCCTCCGGTTATGAAGGGCCATGGGGTTGAACCTAGAAAGTTCCTCTCAGAGGTACAAGTGCGAGCAAGGTTGTTTAAGTCGCCCATACATACCAGCCTCCCCTCTCCATGCCACCGATGTTATCCAAGGGAAAGGCAAAGGGGCCGATATAGTTCGGCACCTGTGATGTTGCAATTCATTTCTACAGCTGAGTGAACTGGAGCAACGTGAAATAAAGTGTCTTGCTCAAGAACACAACACACAGCCCGGTTTGGAAATAGAACTCACTACCTCATGATTCTGAGTCCAACGCCCTAGCCACTGAACCATGTGCCTTCACTTCAGTCATTAGACTGTGGCCATATAAGTGTTGAAGTTTGCTTGAAGCATTGTAACGCAGAAGTCGAAAAAGGAAATTAACTTTTTCCTTTTCTTCCCCACCCCCACACATGACCCAGTGGTTAGAGCGTCAGGCTTACAATCATGAGATAGTGAGTTCAATTCCTGAACGGGGCTGAGTTGTGTTCTTGAGCAAGACACTTTATTTCATGTTGCTCCAGTTCACTCAGCTATGGAAATCGGTTCTATCTCTATTGGCAAGAAATCTTGAAATAAAACTGAACAATGACATACATTCATACATGCATGCATGCATACATACATACAGTCATCCATAGATACATACATTCATCCATAGATACATACATTCATCCATAGATACATACATACATACATACATACATACATAGATACATACATACATTCATTCATAGATACATACATTCATAGATAGATAGATACATACATACATACACACATACACACACACACACATACATACACACATACATATACATACATTCATACATACATACATGATATGGTGGTTGTCTACTCCTTACACAGAGTTTGACCACCCCCTGCACCTACACCTTAGCCCTTTCATGGCGTCTGATGTGGCTTTTTAAACCAGACAATGTTTTGAAAAAACACCCACACAGATTGCACTTCTGATTTGCACTACCAATACCTGCAAGTAAGTTCTGCTCATTGTGGATCCTAACATGTCTTTTAAGACCCCCATTGGATTTGCAAACCCTCTGGCACACACCACATTCATACATACATACATACATACATACATACATAAGGTGGTGAGTTAGCTGGATCATTACTATTCTGGCTAACTGCTCAGTATAACCATGTCTTATAGTGCTGGATTAGTCATTAAGCAAAATAAGCACATGCTTAGGGCAACAAGAGAAGAAGTGGGCACCACAAAAATAGTAAATGGCTTACAGCACAAAAGAAATCACTTTAAACTTTCTAAAATAATATTCAAATGATTAGAAATATAATTTCAAAGTGTTCATGGTGTAATAGAGAGGATCTGATCAATGATTTTGCAATTAAAAAAAAAAAACATTACATCTCTACATTCTGAGTTCAAATGCTGCTGAGGGTGACCTCATTTTCCATCCTCCTGGGGTCAATAAAATAAGTACCGGCCACGCACCAGAGTTTATGTAGACTCGCCCTCGACAAAAATTACTGGCCTTGTGCTAAAATTTGAAACCAGAGCTTCTTTCAGTTTCCATCTCCCAAATCCACTCATTCATTCATGAGGCTTTGATCAGCCTGAGGTTGAATAGTAAAAGACACACACAACCAAGGTGCCACATAGCGGGATTGAACCTGTAAGCATGTAGTCGGAAAAAGTAAGCTTCTTACCACACAGCCATGCCTACGCAGAGTTCAAATCCCACTCAGCCCAACTTTGTGTCTCAGTGTCAACAACAGATAACCGCTTAGTATTCAAGTCTTGATTCAATCCTTGTGATAATAGACAACAATATTATTAAAAGTGCAGTCAGTCTTCGTTCACTATGAATGTCCCTCTACAATGTATTCTTCCCCATCCCCGCCATACTAATGTGAAAACTACTTTTGTTGCCATTGTTATTATTATTATTATTATTATTATTATTATGGCAAATAACAGGTTGGGTCAGATGTAATTAACTGGTTCCTCCCGCCAAAATTCTGGCTTTGTGCCTATATTATCATTATTATTCCTTTTTGCATTTTTTTCTTTCTTACTTGTTTCTGTCATTTGACTGCAGCCATGCTGGAGAACTGCCTTAAAAGGCGTTAGTCGAAGAAATCGACCCCAGGACTTATTCCTTGTAAATCTAGGACTCATTCTATCAGTCACTTTTGCCAAACCGCTAAGTTATGGGGACATAAATACACCAGCATCAGTTGTCAAGTGATGGCAGTGGGGACAAACACAGACACACAGCCACAAATATATATATATATATAAATTCGCCATGATAGATCGCTAGCCACTAAACTTTTCTCTATTTTCTCTCCCTGTTATTTCTGTGTTCCTTTCTGTCAAAGAGCTTAGGCTCAAAACGTAAATGACTTTCTCACTTCCCGAGCATTAAACTAATACATCTGTTTGTTGTTTACACACCCGTCTTTGTCTTTTTTTTTTTTTTGTAAATTATCACTATATATATATACACACACAACAGGCTTCTTCCTGTTTCCATCTACCAAATCCACTCACAAGACTGTAGTCGGCCTGAGGCTATAGTAAAAGAAATTTCCCCAAGGTGCCATGCAGTAGGACTGAACCCAAAATCACGTGCTTGAGAAACAAGCTTCTTAGCACACAGCCATGCCAGCATAATTATTTCATTGTTGCTGTTGTTATAATTGTTATTGAGGGCAGCTGGCCTAGTGGTTAGGGTCTTGCAGTCACGAATGCGAGATTGTTGTTTTAATTCCTAGACCAGGTGTGCATTGTGTTTCATCTGACATTGTTCTGTGGTCACTTCGACGCTTGACGTAAGGTACGCCATGCAAATTGTTCAGGCAACGTTGATTTGATAGAGGGAGTCAGCTAATTAATATATTAGCACATTCACTTGACCACCATAAACAAATCATCTGTGCCGGTCATTTGGGAAAAGCTGAACGCTTGAATGTCATCTTCGACAGGAAAGTCCATCATAATCATCATCATCATCATTATTATTATTATTATTATTATTATTATTATTATTATTATTATTATTATTATTATTATTATTATTAATGGCCTGTATTGCCACCAATGTTTATTTTTGAACCCTTAGTGATAAACAGAGCATTATTTTTAGTAGTAGTAGAATTGTTGTTGTTCGTATTATTATTGCTATTAAGGGGACGAGCTAGCAGAATCATTAGTGTGCTGGACGAAATAATAAAAAATAAATGCGCCCTTTTAAAGCCTAGCCAGGCTCATGGGCCCGGTTTCAATGGCGTATGTGTTCCCCAGCTGGATGGGACGCCAGTCCATCGCAGCGTTACTCATTTTTGCCAGCTGAGTGGACTGGAGCAACGTGAAATGAAGTGTTTGGCTCAAGAACACAATGCTTCACCCGCCCGGTCCAGGAATCGAAACCATAATTTTACGATCATGATGCTGAACACCCTAACCACTAAGCCACGCGCCTCCACGCTGGACGAAATGCTTAGCAGTATTTCGCCTGTTGCTACGTTCTGAGTTCGAATTTCGCCGAGGTCAACTTAGCCTTTCGTCCCTTCGGGGTTGATAAATTAAGTACCAGTTGTGTACTGGGTTCAATGTAATTGACTAGTCCCCTCCCCACAAATCTGAAGCCTTGTGCCTCCAGTAGAAAGGGCTATTATTATTATTATTATTAACAGCAGCAACAACAACAACAAAAATAATTAACACTATTTGATAATCAATTAATCAATCAATGATAGATATTCAAATTGTGTATTATGTATCTGTTTCATCCTGTCTCTCTCATTCTATAGTTATATGTGTGAATATATTATTTTTAAAAAACTAGATTATTATTGTCAGTGACTTCAAAGTTCCGGTCATTTGAGTTATCGTCGAACTGCAGTACAACAATGGCTAAATTGGTCAAAACTTCAAAAGTTGCTGTCAATAATATTTTTGTTGAAGAATAATAAATTTGTACTTTGCTAAAGTATAGAGAAACCGTTCAGATTAATGTAAAATTACTTTTTTTTTTATTATTATTATAACTGAAAATAAAAACAAACATTGACACACAGACACACATATATATGTTTACATAAATATATACAAATGTATACAAACACAAGCAGACGTATGTACATGTATGTGTGCTTATATATACATATATATATAATATTTGTATATATATATATATATATATATATATATATATATATATATATATATACAAATATACACATTCACAAACAGATGTGATGTACGTGTATGTATACATATATATTCACACACACATAAAAATGTGTGTATATATATATACATATATAAATATATGTACACATACAGATGTGTGTGTCTGTGTATATATCTGTATATATATATATATATATATATATATATAAACATTATGACAGGTATGTATATTCAATCAAATACATTTCAAGGAAGTTAGTGTTATATTTCTTCACAACAACAACAACACCATCACCCCTAACACACCACATGGCAACCACTACAACCACTAGTCTACAAACCATACCACCACCACCACCACTACTATCATTACTATTACTACTACAACAAAAGAACCAAGCTGAAGTGTTTGTCATTCTTTCTCATATAAAAGATAAAGCAAAAAACGTGTCCTCTCACCTGTGATAAGTCCCTTTACTACCTATGGTACCGAAAGGCCTTCGTCGTTTCCTCGTCAGGCTGCCACCCCATGTATCATGCCACGGGTTGTCCATGGGCTTTGTCAACGTACTGAGCTCTTCGGCCACGTTTGGACACATCAACATTGGAGTGCTGTTGGACAGCTGCAAACACGCTGCCAACATTGTTGATCTAACTACCTGGGAAAGACTTCATGTAAATTGGTAGGTAGGTAGGTAGATATGTATGAGGTTAGCTGTGTGTCTGGGTGGGTCATTCACTGACTGATTGACAATGAGGTCTCTCTCACTCTCTTTTTCTCTAGTTAAGCTATTGGTGGTGGTGGTGGTGGCGGCGGCAGTAGTAGTAGTAATAGAAGTAGTAGTAGTAGTAGTAGTATTGTTTTCTTAGTCAATAGAAACTTGTTGCTCTCTTTCCCCCCTCTCTCTCCTGACTAAATAACCATTAGCACTGATGGCTTGACATGTGTGTATGTGTATATGTGTGTATATATACATATATATAACAACACACACACATCCACATAGGCATGTAATCTCTTAGATACACTCACATGTAATTCAATCAACACACCCACATTCAAGCTAAAACACTGTTGCATATTTTATATATATACGCACGCACACATACATACATACATACATACATACATACATAGACACACATGCATACGCACACACACACACATTCATGAAGTTCCTCTTTCTCTCACACACACATACAATTATTTAATAATATACTGTTGCATAATGTCTCACACATATACACATGCATATATATATCCATATACATACAAACACACATACACGTATGTGCACATGTATGCATATGTACACACATGCATATACATATGTACACACGCACACACACAAATTCTATACATACATATGTACATACATACACAATGCATATATACATACATACATAAATTTAACAAACACACATACACATATGTGCACACATACGCATACATACACACACACCCATACATATATACATACATACGTACATACACACATATACATACATAAATTAACAAGTGCACATATACGCATACATACACCCCCCCCCCCATATATATATATATATATATATATATATATATATATATATACATACGTACATACACACGTACGTACACACACACACACGTACAGGGTCACGTGTATGAACAACGTATTACACAATGCTAACTTCCCTCTCTTTCTTCTCGATTCTCTGAGTTTATCGAGTAAAGGAAAACTATACAGAGAGACAGAGAGAGACAGACAGACAGAGACAGCGACAGAGAGAGCGAGCCTCAGAGACAGAAAGAGAGAGAGTGATAGAAAGAAAAGAAAGAGAGAGAACGGGAGAAGAGAGAGAGAGAAATCAATGACTAGATGAACAACACTTAGATAAACACAATGTCCTCTCAAGAAACTTAAGCAACAGATGGCTGGTCACATAACTCTCTCTTGCAGTTACAACAACATAGTATTCTCCCCCCCCCCACCTTTCTCTCTTTGTCTCTCTGTCGCTTACTCTCTCTCTCTCTCTCTCTCTCTCTCTCACTTTCTTTCTTTATTTATTTATTTCTTCATCCGAGAGCCCCTTTCTTATTGTGGCACATCTCTACCCGCTACTCAATATTCCACATCCCTCCCCCCACTACTCTCTCTCTCTCTTTCATTAAGTTGTAGTTGGTTATATTAAGAGAACTTGACTCTCCTTCTATTGTCATCACTAGAGTATGATGACAGTAAGGTGGTGGCGGTGGAGTTGGTGGCAATGGTGGTGGTGATGGTGTGGTGGCCGTGGTATTGGTGTGTTTAGCCCAAGGTCAGTCCTTCTGGTGGAGCAGACCTTGTAATCAAAGGCCATGCAATCAAACTGTTTTAGCAGACCTTGCAATCAAAGGCCAGCCCAGTCATGACCACCCAACCTGTAATTTTTTTTTTCCTATTTACTCAGGCATGGTTTATAGGGGCAAACATGGCTGTGTGGTTAAGGAGCTTGCTTTGCAACCAGCTGGTTTCAGGTTCAAGTCCTATTATGTGGCACCTTCAGCAAGTGTCTTTTACTGTAGACCACTGAGCCAATCAATGCCTTGTGAGTGAATTTGATAGAAGGAAACTGTGTGGAAGGCTTGTGGCTGTGTGGTAAGAAGCTTGCTTCCCAACCACATGGATTCATGTTCAGTCCCACTGCGTGGTACCTTGGGCAAGGGTCTTAAATGATTGGAAGTATTATCATGTATATGTTTTATCCTGGTATAAAAGATGGCCTACAGCAAATATTCTGCTCAATACCACAGATTTGCTTGTCAGTTGTTTGACCATAACCAGTTGAGCATGTCCCATGGTGGCTGATAGTATGTGCATCTCTGATCATGAGCAAGAGTAGTGGGGGAACATCATAGCCATGTGTTGAGAGGAATTCTTAGGACACTGAGCTTTACAAAAGAGATGACAAAGGACTACTCATCCTTTATAACAGAAGTGTTAATGCTGTTTCTCCTGACGAGGAGGATTGGTCTGCAATGGCACTGTGCCAGTGCCAGAACTCATGCTGATGCCAGCCATGGAAAGGCACTCATGTCAGTGACACATTAAAAGCACCGAGCACACACTGTAAAGTGGTAAGCATTAGGAAGGGCATCCAGCAGTTGAAACCAGGCCAAAATCAGACGGGGACCTGCCATAACTATGGTTAAACTGTCTAACCCATGCCAGCATTAAAGAATGATGATGATGATGATGATGATGATGAACCAGACAGGTTCCCATGCATGATGGGAAATGAATGACAGTGCTTGCAAGAGGATGACACTGGTTTTACAACTATCACGCAATGTCAAGACAAGAAGACACACACACACACTTATATGATGGGCTTGTTTCAATTCCTATTTACCTACCAAATCCACTCACAAGGCTTTCAGTTGACTTGGAGCTTATAGTAAAAGACATTTGCCCAAGGTGCCACACACACACAAACACACACACTGGGGACTGAACCCAGAACCATGTAACTGGGAAGCAATCTTCACGCTGCACACACCCACGCCTGAGCCCCTCTACACACCCACGCCAGGAAGAACCAATTCATTTGCAGAACATGATAGGTCCCTATTTTATTGTAACCCCCCCCCCTCCATCTCGCAGCATTTAAACTTCGAAGTTGAAAGGATGTTAGCATGTAATCGTATATTGTGTCACAATTTGTATACCACTCCTCTTTGCCCTAAATAAATACGGTAAACAGATGAAAAGTACAATAATGAGACTGGCTCACATAATCCAATACCACTACTAATTAGCACTAGTTATTTATCTGCTTGTAGCATAAGTTTTAATTAGGTATGTCATAATTAAGTAATTATACATACAATACAATGTATAAAGAGTTGTGTTTATTTCACAGCACATGCTTATGTTATGTTGACAAGCAAAGAAGAAAAACTCATCAACAAATATATGTACACACATAAACACATACACATTATTAATATTATTATTATTATTTTATGCTTGACTTTTGCTTTGCATTTGTACAAGTTAGATCCAAGTCTCATCCAGAGACCTCAAGAGACAACAAGTTAGAAGTTCATGTAGGTGTTATGCCTAGGGTACCATATATTTGGATTTGTACATAGTGTTGTTCTAGAGAATGTTTAAGAAACCATAAGAAAATTATGTGTTTGTTTTAAAATTTGAGATCACATAGACAGTATTTTACGTAGGATATGGGCAGTTCCCATGAGCACTATCTTTTGAACTTCAGCCATTTTGGGGTTTCCTGGTATCTGAGCTAGGTAGCAATCAGCCCGTTTCGCTGTCATTCCCAGGGCACCTATGACAATAGGTATTGGTATTGTTTTAGTTTTATTATTATTATTATTATTATTATTATTATTATTATTATTATTATTATTAAGCCGGCAAGTTGGCAGAATTGTTAGCAGGCTGGATGAAATGCTTAGAGGTATTTTGCCCGTCGCTACATTCTGAGTTCAAATTCCACCAAGGTTGACTTTGCCTTTCATCCTTTCTGGGTTCGTTAAAATTAGGTACCAGTAAAACAATAGGGTCGATGTAATCAACTAGTCCCCCTCCCACCAAGTTTCAGGCCTTGTGTCTTTAGTGGTAAGGATTATTATTGTTATTACTATATTTAACCTACATTGTACTGGCACAGCTTGGTGTAACCCCCCCAAAAACTTACTGAGAGTTAGCATCATTAGGCTGAAGCTGGCGGAATCAAATAGGAGCTTTTATATGCATATTCAAAACAATTCCTGTAAATGAACTTAAAAGACATATATATATATATATATATATATATATATCCGTTGCCAGTACCACCTGACTGGCTTTCGTAGGATTTTCGAGCGAGATCGTTGCCAGTGCCCCTGGACTGGCTCTTCTGCAGGTGGCACATAAAATACACCATTTCGAGCGTGGCCATTGCCAGTACCGCCTGACTGGCCTTCATAGCATTTTCGAGTGAGATCGTTGCCAGTGCCCCTGGACTGGCTCTTGTGCGGGTGGCACATAAAATACACCATTTTGAGCATGTCCGTTGCCAGTACCGCCTGACTGGCCTTCGTGCTGGTGACACGTAAAAGCACCCACTACACTCTCTGAGTGGTTGGCGTTAAAAAGGGCATCCAGATGTAGAAACTCTGCCAAATCAGTTTGGAGCCTGGTGTTGCCATACGGTTTCACCAGTCCTCAGTCAAATCGTCCAACCCATGCTAGCATGGAAAGCGGACGTTAAACGATGATGATGATGATGATGAAAGAAAATACTTAAGGCTGAGATGACAAAGGAATAAATGATTATCTTTTGCACTTCATTAGCTTACAGCCGTTTCTGCTATAAGATGCAGTGGACTCAAAGTTGAGTGCCTTGAATATAAAGTGCAATTTATTTACTGTTAGAGTATCGTGTTAAGGTATTTTAACTGATGCAAATGGCCAATTCTTAATGAATTAATTTTTCTTTCTTTTCTTTTCATTTGACAAAGGTACAATTAGAAAAACTGATGTCTGTAAATTTTACCTGGTCTCATTCAAACTCGTTAAAATACTGAATACTCACCTGCAAAAGAGAAAGAGAAAGAAAAAAGGCAGCGATTAGAAAATGTACAATAAAACATTTTGCTGAAATAGTCAAATGAGTTTTATTTTCATGGAAATATGAGTGAATATATAATTTAAAGAAATATATAATTATATAAAATATAACGATATATTTAAAAGAAATATCTATTTCACAGACAGAACAGCTGGTTCTTGGCAGCCATTTACTCAGAAATAAGCTGTCATCTCTGTCTGTCTCTGTCTGTCTGTCTGTCTGTCTGTCTGTCTGTCTCTCTCTCTCTCTTTCTCTGATTGTCTGTCTGTCTCTCACTGTCTTCCTTTTTCTCTGTGTCAGTGTCTTTCTTTCTTTCTCTCTCTCTCTCTCTCTCTCTCTGCTTGCCTCTCTCTCTGCTTGCCTCTCTATCTGCTTGCATCTCTCTCTGCTTGCCTCTCTCTCTGCTTGCCTCACTCTCTGCTTGCCTCTCTCTCTCTCTTTCCACAGCTACAACATTAACCTCTACTCTTCCTTCATCTTTTTACCCATTTTCAGTCACTGGACTACAGCCATGCTGGAGCACTGCTTTGGCAGTCAATTTAGGGTCAATTTGTTTGTATCTAAAATCCTTTCCAGATAGTGCCCCAGCATTGCCGCAGTTCAATAACTGAAAGAAAGTAAAAATTTAAAAAAGGACTTTTGTTATATCCTCTCCTTAGTGGGGGCAAATATTGAGGCCCCCCCCCCCACCAACCTTAGAACAGAAGTAGACATGTGTTGGAATAACAATTCTGTCATGAAAGTAGTTGAAATTTCTAAGAAAAGTTTGTAAAATTAATGGAAAAGTCAAATAAATGTAAAATGTTTTGAAATAATTAAGAATTTCATTGAAAGTGATGAAATATATATGAATATTCATGAGAAATTTGAAAAGACAACACGAAACCGGTTATTTCTCAAAATACAATGTTTATATACCAAAAAGATTTTATAACATTTTTCTGACATAATTTAAATATATACTTTAACCATGTAACACAAGCCTTCTGTAGTTTTTTCACTCTTATTATCTTTTATATATATATATATATACACATATATATGTTTGTATATATGTGTGTGTGTGTGTGTGTATGTATGTGTATATATATATATATATATATGTATATATATGTGTGCGTGCATATGTGTGTGTGTGTATATATATATATATATATATATATATATATATATATATATATATATGTATGTATATATATGTATATATATGTGTGTGTGTGTATTAGAGGCACGTACACATATGCACACACTATTCAGCTAAACAAGATAATTAAAATCACTTCAGTCCTATGTATAAATGTAAAATAAACAACAAACAACAAAAATCCCACCAAAAACAATAAGGAAGCTTTTTTTACGTTAACTATAATTATTTGAAACAAAAACAAACAAAAAGTCAAACAAGAAAACTTAAAACAAAAAAAAAAGAAAAGAAAAGAAATGGCTGAAATATTCTTGATGGCATTTATTAAATCAAAGACATTCCAAACATGACCATCCCACCTTGTTATTTAGTCAGTTTATCTTGGGCTGCCTTATCAGAAATGATTTTTTCCTTGTTGTTTAGCCATAAGCCACATACACACACACACACACACTAAAACACAAAAGGCTTCTACACAATTTCCACTGACCAAATTCACTCACAAGGAATCAGTAGGCCCAAGGCTATTGTAGAAGACACTTGCCCAAGGTGCTATGCACTGCGACTGAACCTGAAGACATTTAGTCACAAAGTAACCTTCTCCATCACACAGCCATGTCTGGAGTTCAAATTCCACCAGAGTCAATGAAATAAACACAAGAATACAGGTCAATAAACATTTGTCATTTGTCTGCCTATCTAAATATTTTTTTTTACTTTTTAGAAATTCAAGACACATATTTTGTCCTTGGTGACATGTTACATATTATAACATTTGGTATTTAGGACTTGAATCTATCACAACACGTGAGGCCAGATCTACTGAAATATGATTAACTGAGAGTAAAGCGCTCACTCCCTGGATGGGACACTGGTCCCTCACAGAGTTAACTTCCCAGCTACTGTTGGAATTCACTCACAGCTGAGAGAACACAACGAGAAATGAAATGTTTGGCTTAAACACACAAGGCACTGTCCAGTCCAGGAATTGAAACCCTGATCGTCAGTGTGACATCCTAATGACTAGGCGACACATCATCTTTTGAAGAACATGCTTTTGGGATCAGTTACACAGCATGACACCTTGGGCAAGTGCTTTCTACTACAGGCCCAGGCTGACCAATGCCTTGTGGGCAATTTCAGTAGACGGAAACTATGTGGAAGCCCATTGTGTGTATAGGCACAAGGCATGACATTTTGGGGAGAGGACAAGTCAACTACTTCAATCCCTGTGTTTCGCTGGTACTTAATTTATCGATCCCGAAAGTATGAAAGACAAAGTTGACCTCGGCAGAATTTGATCCCAGAACATAGCGACAGGCGAAATACCGCTAAGCATTTCAGCCAGCGTGCTAATGATTCTGCCAGCTTACTGCCTTATATACATATATATATGCCATGTATATATATATATATATTTATATACCATGTAAAAAGCACTCAGAACACACTGTAAAATGGTTGGCATTAGGAAGGGCATCTAGCTGTAGAAACCTTGCCAGAGCAGTTAAACTGGCTATATCAGGCCCAAATATTCTACCTAATTTAGGTTTAAACCAGCCAGATCTGACCTCTCCCACTTACCCTACAATGTCATTCTAAAAATAAACAGTCACATCATTGAAATATCAAAGCTAAGAAAGTGATAATGAATGATTAATCCAAAACACTGTGAATAAATAAGCATCGCATTTGACAGAGCAATCTGAATGGTAAGGGGTTAACAGATCTGACCTCTCACACTTAACCTACAATGTTAGTCTAAAAATTAACAACCACATCAGCAAAAACTTGCATAATTAATTCAAAACAATTTGGATAAATAAACATTACAATCTGAATGTTAAAGGGTTAAGAAAAGAACCACTTGGTCACAACATGTATTTAACAAGTATTTTGAGGAAATTGGCCTCACAATTACTTTTGTGAAATCACTCGCGAAACAAGCACTAAAGTGTAATTTACACTTATGTATATACAGTTATATACATGTGTATATGTATGTATATAAACACATATGTATAACCTATTTAGATATATATTTAACTGAATATCTAACATAGTGGATGTGCAATATTTAAACTGGTTATTTA
>NC_142948.1:32501335-32508835 GCF_046866305.1 Octopus bimaculoides | reverse complement strand
TCCTTTCAAGGTCGATAAATTAAGTACCAGTTGAGTACTGGGGTTGATGTAATCGACTCATCCTCTCCCCTAAAATTGCTGCCCTTGTGGCAAAATTTGAAACCATTATTATTATCATCATTATTATTATTAGTGCCATATCACGCATACACACACACAAAAAAAAGATTTTGTGGATTTCTTTGTTCCACAACATTCCAGGCAATAATGTCTCCTTAATGTTGCACTATTTCTCAACAACAGTGAAGAGCAACGGAGTTATCAGTAAGGGAGAGATAGAAATAGAGAGAGACAGAGATACAGAGAGAGAGAGAGGTAGAGAGAAAAGATGCTTTTCCTGCAGTTATATGACAAAGAGCTTGCAAATAAAAAGTGTCACATCACACTGTGTAGAAATGAAACAATAAAATGAAACAATAAAATTTAGAGAATACATAAAAATTCCTATCCTCAGAATAGCACTTTTGTTGGTAAACATTCCTAAATGGTGTGAAACAGCAAGAGTTGGAAGCAAATTTCAATATAAAATATTATATTATGTCATTCATGTGATGCCACAGTCCTTCTTCCCCTGCCACCGATGGACTGTTCCCTCCTCAAACCCTGTAACTAAACTGCTTTGAGCTATAAAGTTTTTCTCAATTTTTTTTTTTTTTTTTACCTTTCATGTTGTCTCTTTGAAAACAAAAAAAAAACGTAACACTTTGGAAAGTAACATGTAAACACTGTATTTATTTAATTAATTGTTAATTATTTAATGAAAAAAAAATAAAAGTATTTTTTTAATGGTTCTTCCCTCTACAAAAACATGTACAAACACATGCAAGAACTTGTGTATACATATACATTATTCGAAGTGTATGCACACTCGACATTAATACAAGCACATACACATGAATACGTGCATATACATGGATATACATACACATAATAGAAGTATGTGCACATATATACATGTTTATACGATACATACATATGCACACACACATGTAGATACATTGTTAGCAGTATATGCACACATATACACACAAACAAGTACACATGTGCATACATAGATTCTTAGAAGTATATGCATACAGACACTAATACAAGTACACACACATACACACAAACAAGCTTATCACACACACACACACTCAAGCACGTATGTACACATACACTCAAGAACGTATGCATGCATACACACACACACTCTCTCAAACATATACACACAAACTCAGGCACACACACACTCACTTACCGAAGCACATGTACACACACACACACACACACACACACACACACATTCAAGCACATGTATGCATACACACACTCTCAAACATATACACACAAACTCATACACACACACTCACTCACTGAAGCACATGTACGTACACACACACACACACACAGAGTCTCAAGAATATACACATAGACAAGCTCAGACACACACACACACAAACATTCTCAGCCGCACACACACACACTCACTCACTGAAGCACATGTCCGCACACATACACTCTCTCAAGTATACACACACAAACAAACACACACACACACACACACACATACACATTCAAGCACATGTATGCATACACACACACACTCTCAAACATATACAAACAGACTCATACACACACACTCACTCACTGAAGCACATGTACGTACACACACACACACACACACACACACACACACACACAGAGTCTCAAGAATATACACATAGACAAGCTCAGACACACACACACACAAACATGCTCAGCCGCACACACACACACACACTCACTCACTGAAGCACATGTCCGCACACATACACTCTCTCAAGTATACACACACACACACACACACACGCACACAAGCACAGATGAACACATACGCAAACACCTTCACTTATTTTCTCATTATTTATTCAGTTTCTGTCAGAGAAATTAAATTAATGAATTAGAAACACAAATGAAAAAAATACTGCCAAGATTATTACTTCAGATGACTGTTTGAATATTGGTTTTATTTTTGGTAGCCTCTGGGAAGAATTGGTAGCAGAAAACATTTGAAATTTCTCCCCGGAATCAATAGTGAAATTATTATGAAACACACACAAACGCAATTCATCTTTCTCTCTATCCATCTTTCTATCTATCTCTACCTTTCTCTCTGCTTGTTGAGCTGTTCTTGTGGCAAAGTGGTTAGGGTGTTCGGCTGGCTCACAATTGTATGGTCACGTGTTCAATTCCTGGTATCACATCGTGTCCTTGAGCAAGACACTTTATTTCACAATGCTCCAGTCCCACTCAGCTGACAGAATGAGTATCCTTGTATTTCAAAGGGCCAGCCTTATCACATTCTGTGTTATACTGAAACACCCCAAGAAATATGTTATGGGTATGTGTGTCCATGGAGTGCTCAGCCACTTGCACATTCATTCTACAAGCAGGCTGTTCCACTGATCAGATCAACTGGAACCCTTATTGTTGCAACCAATGAAGTGCCAATTTCTTGGAGGTTTTTTTTCTTTTGCATCATTAAAATACGTTAATTTCTCTCTTTATAATTTGTATACTTTATCCAATCAGCCTGGAGTATTTAATATATTTCATGACAGGTAAATATCTTTCATCTTTTTGGGGTTGGTAAAATAAATACCAGTTTCACACTGGGGTTGATGTAATCAATTTAACTCCTCCAAACAAATTTCAGGCTTAGTTCCTATAGCAGGAAAGATTCTTTCTTCTAGGGACATCTAACTCACATATATCACAGGTTTGATCACAACTTCAGTCACAATGTTGACCACACTGTTGGTTACAATGTTGATCACAACTTTGATCATAATGTTGATCACAACTTTGGTCATATTGTTGATCACAACTTTGGTCATAATGTTGATCACAACTTTGGTCATAATGCTGATCACAACTTTGGTCATAATGCTGATCACAACTTTGGTCATAATGCTGATCACAACTTTGGTCATAATGCTGATCACAACTTTGGTCATAATGCTGATCACAACTTTGGTCATAATGCTGATCACAACTTTGGTCATAATGCTGATCACAACTTTGGTCATAATGCTGATCACAACTTTGGTCACAACATTGATCACAACTTTGGTCACAATGTTGATCGTAACTTTGATTTCAGCTTTCAGAATAATTCTAACAGTCTCCTGAGACACCACAAGGTGGTAAGGGTGGTTACGAACAGAAGACCTAGAATTGGTAACTTGATTCTTCATCCATTTGGTTAATAGCTTCTATTCCTACTTTGGTATGATGCTGCCACTCCAGATGTCTGAATTCTACTGTAACAGCAATGATGTAAATGTCAGCTGATTCCAATAATTATGGTTTCCTGGCAGTTAACAGAGAGTCTGTAGAATGTTGGGTTCAAGATTTTAATGGAAGATATCCAAATTTCATGAAGTATATTGTCATCTATATATGTATACAAAAAACTTCAGCACTTTGCAGATTGTAAACATATTTGTCTTTCAGTTCTACTGATGTGTGTGTGTGAGTGTGAATCATCGAAAAAATATGGGTACACATACATAAACATACAAACGTACACACACACATATACATACATACACATGCACGCATACACATATATATATACATACACACATATATATATATATATATATACATATATATACATATATATACATATACATATATACATATATATACATATACATATATACATACACACCATATATATTCATACATATATATGCACATATACATGTTATATTACATATATGTATACACACATATATACATGCATATATGTACACACGCATAAATACACAAATATATATATACATATATATATACATATATTTATACAGGTATACGCACATATACAGGTCCTTTTCTACTCTAGGCACAAGGCCTGAAATTTTTTGGGGAGGGGACCATTCGATTAGATCAATCCCAGTATGCAACTGGTACTTAATTTACCGACCCCAAAAGGATGAAAGGCAAAGTCAACCTCGGCAGAATTTGAACTCAGAACATAAGAACAGATGGAATACCGCTAAGCATTTCACCCGGTGTGCTAATGTTTCTGCCACCTTGACACCATACACACATATGCATGTTATATTACATATATGCATACACACATATATACATGCATATATGAACACGCATATAAATACACAAATATATATATATACATATATTCATACATATATACGCACATATACATGTTATATTACATATATGTATACACACATATATACATGCATATATGTACACATGCATAAATACACAAATATATACATATATTTATACATGTATACGCACATATACATGTTATATTACATATATGTATATACACATATATACATGCATATATATATACACACATAAATATATACTAATAAATACAAGTATGTATATACACACACACACACACACACACAATATTCAAACGTTGAATCATACTGAAAGAAATGCAAGGATTTTTCTAAGCTGTGCATGATTTTTTGGCTAAATCCTGCATTCATAGAGTTTACTGGAGAATCTGTTGAAAGATTTCTTTCATGCTAAAATGTCACAGGGTAGATTGTAAAGAAACCAAACCAGGAGATTCCAGACAGATAGGAGCAGAGATTTATAATGGCAAGTTTATGTATATATTGGGTTGGTGAATAATTATTGCGGCTTTTTTTCAACAAGTTTTATTCAACAAAAACAATACTCTTTTACTCTTTGACTTGTTTCAGTCATTTGACTGTGGCCATGCTGGAGCACCACCTTTTAGTCGAGCAAATCGACCCCAGGACTTATTCTTTGGAAGCCTAGTACTTATTCTGTCGGTCTCTTTTGCCGAACCGCTAAGTTACGGGCATGTAAACACACCAGCATCGGTTGTCAAGCGATGTTGGGAGGGACAAACACAGACACACAAACATATACACACACATACATATATATATATATATATATATACATATATATACGATGGGCTTCTTTCAGTTTCCATCTACCAAATCCACTCACAAGGCTTTGGTCGGCCTGAGGCTATAGTAGAAGACACTTGCCCAAGGTTCCACGCAGTGGGAATGAACCCGAACCATGTGGTTGGTAAGCAAGCTACTTACCACACAGCCACTCCTACGCCTATAATATTTAACAAAAACATTTTTAAATGATGGTCTGACCATCTGCCAAGCAAATGGGAAGCTGAAATTGAAGTAGATGGTGAATATTCTCCAGAATAATCATTTAAAAATGATTTTATTACATGTTGTTATTGGTTTTGTTGAATAAAATTTGTAGAAAAAAGCCACAATAATTATTTACCAACCCAATATATATAGGAGTAGAAGTCTATTTTGGGTGGATTATATAAATAGGGGTTGCGGTTTATATTGGGGAAGTTTATATATTGTATCATGTTGGGGTCAAGAATTTTGTATGTGTATATGTAGCTGTGTGGTTAAGAAGCTTACTTCCCAACCATGGTATTGGGTTCAGTCCCACTACATGACACTTTGAGCAAAACACTTCTGTTGTAGCCCCGGGGCCAACCAAAACATTGTGAGTAGATTTTAATAGATGGAAACTGAAAGAAAACCCTTGTGTGTGTGTGTATGTGTATATATAATATAGACAGACAGATAGACAGACAGACAAACAGACAGACAGACAGATAGACAGACAGACAAACAGACAGACAGATAGATAGATAGATTAGACTGACAAACAGACAACCAGGCAGGCAGGCAGGCAGACAGACAGATAAATAGACAGGTAGGTACATAGATATAGATAAAAGATCCAGTATAGGTAGAATCCAGGGAGAGATAAACATCAATTTGATACACGACTAAAAGAGCTCCCAGTAGTTTCATGCTTTTATGATACTTTAAATTGGCATATTTATAAAATACACCATGTATTTCAAAGTAAGCTTTCAGGTTCTGTTTGTGTGCTATATAAACAGCCTGAGAGTATGTTTGGAGATACATGGCATGTTTGATAAATATATCAAGTCAAAGTAGTAGTAGTAGTAATAATAATAATAATAATAATAATAATAATTCTTTTTGTTGGAAGCACAAGGCCTCAAATTTGGGGGAAGGGATTAAGCCGATTACATCGACCCCAATGCATAACTGGTACTTATTTAATCGACCCCCAAAAGGATGAAAGGCAAAGTCAACCTCGGCAGAATTTGAACTCAGAACATAGCGGCAGATGAAATACTGCTAAGCATTTTGCCTGGTGTGCTAACGATTCTGCCAGCTCGCCAACTTAATGATATTAATAATAATAATAATAATAATAATAATAGACAGTGATAATAATTTATAATAATAATTAGTACCATCATTATAACACTGCGTCAGTAATTTTGACTGGAATAGTATGTTCAGGTATATTTAAATGAAGAAAACAGAAAGACAAATTTGACTTTTATGGCACTTTACCTTGGAGGATAAAGGGATATAAATAATTACTCCAAGGCACCACGTTTGGTGCTCGACCGATTTTTCCGACCCACAGCCATCATATCAACTGAACAGCATGTTTCATTTATATAATTGTTAGTCATACTGGAAGTGAGTGATAATTCAAGCTTCAGGAAGACAATGACAACAACGACGACGACTACTACTACTACTGCCACCACTGCTATTGTTACTACTAGTTCACAGTTTTGAATTAAGACCACTTAAAGAAAACTGAATCACTTCACAAAAAGAAAAAGACTAATGACCGCAAGAACTGCTGCCAAGTTGAATGACAAAACAAACTTCAGAAGATTGAGCTGAGTCACTTGTTTAAGATGCAAGAGAGTCATGTGTTTGCATGTCTGACCTGTCGGATCTTGTCAAACTGTCCAACCCAGAATTTCTGCTGAAGCAGTTTTTGCTTCTTTCACTTCTTTTAGAGAAGGAAAACGAACATCAGTTACATAACAGTTTTGACCTAAGCAACTACCAAATTACCACAAAACTATGCCCTTGTGGCAAAATGAGAAATCCTTTCCTATGATGAAATATCCATTTATTATATTTCATCATATTTCATGTTATATATATGTATATATATATATATCATATTTCTTAGGAAGTATGATTTATTTAAAGTGAAGATAAACATCCAGTTTGATGTATATTTGATCTACGGCACTTCAGATACTGTTTATAGCCTTAAAAACATGGTTTTGCTTCCAACAGTCTCTCAGCTTCAGCAACAAATGCACGTACAGAGAGAAGAATCCTGTAAATATATAGGCAGAAGAGTTATGTAAGATTATATGATGTTTGGTCATTTTTGGGGGTGTGTTTGTTGGTGAGGTAAGCAAAGTATTGGGTTATCCAGAAAGTTGTCCGGAAAGAGTAAGGCTCACAATTTTGAGGTAGTGGGTAAGTCATTTATATTGACCCCCCGTGTTCAACTGATACTTATTTTACCAGCCCCTAAAAGGGTGAAAGGCAAAGCCGACCTCAGCAGAATTTGAACTTGGAATCTAAAGCTATACAACATGCCACTAAG
>NC_142948.1:32491335-32496335 GCF_046866305.1 Octopus bimaculoides | reverse complement strand
AATAATAATAATAATAATAATAATAATGATAATAATAATAATGATGATAATAATAATAATAATGATAATAATAATGATAATAATAATCTCTCTACATCACCATACCAGCATCATAACATCATCATGACCACCACCATCATCATCATCATCTATATGAACAGTAATTTTACCATCAGCACCATCGCTACTACTACTAACAATAATCATTTGAACTTTTACCATTTCTATTGAGAAATTATCCAGGGAGGGAGGCAGAAGCAGCAGCAGTAGCAGCAGCAGCAGCAGTTTTTATTATGTGAGCATTGACTTGCTATGCTGAAGGAATCTTTTATGCAATTCTGACAGATGTATTGTTGTTCTCGTAAATGTTGGTGAGCAAAATTTGTTTGCGGAAGAGAAATTAGCATAGGAACATTGCTCATAATTTAGGATTAAGTGGAAGCAAGAAGAAGAAGAAGAACAACAACAACAACAACATTGATGGTGATGATGATGATGATGATGATGATGAGTATGGTGGTGATGGTGGTGGTGGTGGTGGTGAAACTTTTTATTTATTGGCTACAAAGCCAGAAGAAAATGAAGACAAAAGAAAAGAAGAGAAAAGATGGAACAAGAAAGCAGAAAACATAATGATGATGATGATGATGGTGATGGTGATGATGATGGTGATGATGGTGATGATGATGATGGTGATGATGATGATGATGGTGGTGATGGTGATGATGGTGATGATGATGATGATGATGATGATGATGATGATGGTGGTGATGATGGTGATGGTGGTGGTGATGATGATGGATTCTCCCATTGAAGACAATGTGGAAGCGTTCGGCTTTTTGCCAAATGACCTGCACCAATGATTTGTTTATAAGTGATCAAACGTTGGTGCCGCACATTAGCTTACTCTCTCTCTCTCTCCATCAAACCGATGTAGTCTGAACAGGTGTGCCATATGCCATGCGTCGGGTGTCGGAGTGACCGAAGAGCAATGTCAGATGAATTGCTTTGCTTAAGAACACAATGCGCCACCCAGTCGAGGAACTGAAATCACTAGATCGTGAATGCAACACCCTCTCCACTAAGTCTTGCACCCTCAATAATAATAATAATGATAATAATAATAATAATAATAATAATAATAATAATAATAATAATAAGGCAGTGGCTCTCATGGCTTCTGATCTTAATTGATTGAAAGTGTTATCATGTACATTGTTTTGACTTGGTATAAAAGATGGTCTACAGCAAATATTCTGCTCAATACCACAGATTTGCTTGTCAGTTGTTTGACCTTAACCAGTTGAGTATGTCCCCTGCTGGCTGACAATATGTACATCTCTGATCATGAGCAGAAGTAGTGGGGGAGCATCATAGTCATGTGTTGAGAGGAATTCTTTGGAGTTTGAATAATTCACCTTTGGAAACATGGGTTTTTTTGCTCAACATCCTTAAACAAACTTTATCCAGGGACCTTTTGAGCAGGATGGTCTACTGGACCTGACGAAAATTCTAACTGGGCCCCACCTGCGAGGTCATGCGCTGTTAATCTTGATATGAGATCACCATGTCACGCGCATGTGGTTGTGATGCATGTGCCTGGTGTACCCTTATCAGACGGGTAGTCATGATGAGCATACTGGGCTTCATATATTTGCACCCCAGTGTTACTTTGATGGTATGCACTGCTCTCTCACTCAATAATAATAATAATAATAATAATAATAATAATAATAATAAAAGCACTCAGAGAATGCAAACGTCCACCAAGGCAACACCAATGTCCTCTCAAAGATTAGCCAGAGATGATTTTTAAAATGAGAACATCTGAAATAAACTTGACTGCTCTCAGAAACAAGAATACTAAAAATGAATCCAACTTCTCTCAAAAATTAAGTAAAAAGAAACAGGAAGTCATAATTTATGTTCCTAACACTAGCTTAAATGATAACTAAGTTATTTTACTAAATTCTTTGTTATATTTAAAATTAATTGAAAGAAACACAGAGCATCTCACCAGAAATATTGTAACAAAAAGGTTAACTGACAATGATGATGATGGTGATGATGATGAAATTAAGTCAGAGTATTGTGGATGATGTAAACTAAATAATATCAACCAAGACTTCTTAGTCAGTGTGTATAAATGTAGACCCCGAGGTCACTGTTTCAACTTGAAGTCCTTCAAGGAAGAACTAACACTTCCTGAAAGACAAATGGAATTTGGAATACTCTTCTGATCTGTTCAAAGACATTTTCAGAGGAATTAGCTGCTGTTGGAGAAGATGTGTCAGTAAGTTCACTGGGAAGAAGGAAGGGTGAGAAGGAGGGAAAGAGCAAAAAGTAGGCACAAGGGTATATACACACACACACACTTCCTTATACATACACACGTCCATACATATATCCACACACATGCGCATATATATATATATATATATATATGCATGCGTGTGTGTGTATACTTACATTCACACATATATGGACATATACACTCAATCATATATATATATATAGAGAGAGAGAGAGAGAGAGAGCGAGAGAGAGAGAGCGAGAGAGAGAGAGCGAGAGAGAGAGAGGGAGAGAGAGAGGGAGAGAGAGAGAGGGAGAGAGAGAGAGATCTGTACATACATATACATTGATACATGCATATATATAAACACACACACATACTATATTTGTGTGTGTGCATGGATATATATATATGTATATATAGACATACACACAATTATATATACATATATGTACACTCACCCATATACCCATAACCTCCCAAGTAGAAAGAACAAGGAAGAGAAAGCATAAGTAGTTAATGGCTATTGACAGTCTAGAGAGGAAGAAAGAAAGAGAGAGAGAGAGGAAAGAGATGAGTCAGAGATTGAAAACTCTTAAGTAAATTATGAAACAGTCTAATGTCTGATAAGGTGTGTGTGTGTGTGTGTGTGTGTGTGTGTGTGTGTGTGTGCATATGTGCGTGTGCATGTGTGTGTGTGTGTGTGTGTGTGCGTGTGTGTCACAAAGACTGGTCTTCCTGTTGAAGATCAGGAAATATTTCAGCTCCATGCAACTACTGACCCTTGACTCCTATACAAAGGTCACATAAAACCCACAATGCAATATTGCTCCCACATCTAGAACAGTACTGCTGCTGCTGCTGCTGCTGCTGCTACAACAGATACAGAAATCCTAGAGATCTAAACAATAATAATAATAATAATGATAATAATAATGAATAATATCGAAGACAACTGGAAAGGTAAATTCCTGCATGGAAAATACCCTAACCACCTGTCTCAGATATTGATCAAAATCTAACACACAAATGGCTACAAGGGAGAAGTCTGAAAGGGGAAACAGAAGGTCTTGTTATTGCAGCACAAGATCAGAGCTTACCTACAAGAAACTACCATGCAAATGTCCTTAAAGATGGATCTGACTCCTCGTGCAGAATTTGTGGAAAATTCACAGAGACAATTGATCATGTCGTTTCTTATTTCTTTATTGTCCACAAGGGGCTAAACATAGAGGGGACAAACAAGGACAGACAAAGGGATTAAGTCGATTACATCGACCCCAGTGGCACCTTGGTTTTAGGATCAGAATTCTGTTGTGGTGGGCAGGGCTATCTCAAATGTCTGTCATAAACTCAACCAGTTTAAATCAGAAGTTCTCAGCCCCCCCCCCCCATTTTTTTTACCTAAGGATCTCTTTGATTTCTGTTTTATTTTACTGGACCCTCAGACCCATTTGATGTTTAAAAACACCCTATTATATTTTTTTATAATTAAATATTAAAAGGAACTGTATAAAAAACAAATTGTTGAAATAGTTTGTGAATTGTAGAACAACCAATTTATTGCCCATAACTTTTAACAAAATCAGATATGGATCTCAAGGGTCATGTAGACCCCACAAGGGTCATGTGGGCCCCGGTTGAGAATCACTGGTTTAGATATTACATTGGCAAAACTGGTAGAGCATTAGATAAAATGTCTTGTGGTATTTACTTTCAGTTGTTCCTGTTCTGAGTTCAAATCCTGGCAAGGTCAAAATTTGCCTTTTATCTTTCGGAGAGCAATACATAAAATATTCATCAAGCTCTGGGGTTTTGATTTAATTGACTGATTATTGCTGTCTAAATATAATTTTTGCTGATACAGACAACCAATGGTCGACTTTTGGAAATTTTTATTGTTTATTTTACGATATTTCATATCCGGCATTTTGCAGTAATATAGCAAAATGAATCATTTAACATCACTGTAACCATCATCATCATCATCATCAATAAAATCACCTGTATCACTTCTGTCATCAACAGCATCACCACCACCACCACCACCATCATCACCACAACCACCATTATCCCCACCAACAACACCATCAGCATTGTCACCATCATCATCATGACCACCAGCAGTATCAACATCATACCAATTACCACCACCACCAGACCACCACCACCACCACCACCATCATGGTCTTGATATTCATAGTTATTTGGCAGGTATGCAAGTGTGTGTGTGTCTGGAGGGGGGGGGGGTAGATTACAAGGAGGAGGATTGGAAGTGAAACGATTATCTTAGGTTCTTTCTTTCTTTCTTCTACTTTAAATTCAAAACGTGATATATAACTGACACCAATATAAGGAAACTTTCTTAGAAAAATAGAAAACATCGGAATTTTAAGATAAGGAAACATGATACACGTAGCCATGTGTGTATGTATATACACACAGACAATGTGTGCTTCTCTTTTTTATTCTCTCTCTGTTTATTTTCTCGTGTTCCTTTCTGTTGAAGAGCATAGACTCGAAACATAAAAAACTTTCTCACCTTCCCAAGCATCAAACTAATACACTTGCTTGTTGTTTATACACCTGACTTCATCCTTTGTTTTTCTGTTAATTTCAACTATACATATGCATATATATCACCTGACCTACCAGGCTATCAAACACTGTTATACATCGCTGGTCACAATACGCTTTTTGCATTGTT